>NC_069499.1:1586006786-1586189286 GCF_027579735.1 Bombina bombina
TTTTATAATTCAGATAGAGCAGGGGATTTTAACCAACTTTCCAATTTACTTCTATTTAATTTGTTTTGTTCTCTTGGTCTCCATGGTTGAAGAGGATACTTGGGTAGGCTCAGGAGCTGCACATATATGCCTCATGTTATTGGCTCACATAATGTGTTCAGCTAGTTCCCAGTAGTCCATTGTGGCTTCTTAAACAAAGGATACCAAGAGAATGAAGGAAATTAGATAATGTTAATTGGAAAGTTGTTTAAAATTGTATTCTCTGTCTGAATTATAAAAGAACAATGTTTGGGTTTCATGTCCCTTTAATCTGGTCTTCAAAGATCCAATTTCTCTAATGGATCTCACTCTGTATTTGCTTCTGCAAGTTCCTCCTCTTGGAATGTTTGCTCCAAGTGTTCTTCAATCTGGTACCAAAGTATCGCAGATATTATACGCTAATTGGATTTGCTATGTGATCCTGATGGTTTATGACCCCTTGGTAAAAACAGTGACGTACAGAACCATTTCACTGGGCTAGTTACGTTGTCTGTTGTCCTATTGCTTCAATGGAGCAGAAACATTTATAATATATAATTTTGTCTTTACTGTCCCTTTAAGGGCTTACAGTAAGGAATGGTAGGAAAATCATCTTGTTAGAAAATGACTCCATATCTAGGTGTGAATGGCAGCTCTTCCTTATTGTGCAATAAAATAATCATTTATTTATTAAAATGATCATTTATCTAACATATACCCTGTGAGATGTGTGTATTATTAGTGTGTGTCAGTATAGGGATATACCCTGTGAGATGTGTGTATTATTAGTATGTGTCAGTAAAGGGATATACCCTGTGAGATGTGTGTATTATTAGTATGTGTCAGTAAAGGGATATACCCTGTGAGATGTGTGTATTATTACTGTGTCAGTATAGGGATATACCCTGTGAGATGTGTGTGTCAGTATAGGGATATACCCTGTGAGATGTGTGTATTATTAGTGTGTGTCAGTATAGGGATATACCCTGTGAGATGTGTGTATTATTAGTGTGTCAGTATAGGGATATACCCTGTGAGATGTGTGTATTATTAGTATGTGTCAGTAAAGGGATATACCCTGTGAGATGTGTGTATTATTAGTATGTGTCAGTAAAGGGATATACCCTGTGAGATGTGTGTATTATTACTGTGTCAGTATAGGGATATACCCTGTGAGATGTGTGTGTCAGTATAGGGATATACCCTGTGAGATGTGTGTATTATTAGTGTGTGTCAGTATAGGGATATACCCTGTGAGATGTGTGTATTATTAGTGTGTGTCAGTATAGGGATATACCCTGTGAGATATGTGTATTATTAGTGTGTGTCAGTATAGGGATATACCTTGTGTGATGTTTGTATTATTAGTGTGTGTCAGTATAGGTATATACCCTGTGAGATGTGTGTATTATTAGTGTGTGTCAGTATAGGGATATACCCTGTGAGATGTGTGTATTATTAGTATGTGTCAGTATAGGGATATACCCTGTGAGATGTGTGTATTATTAGTGTGTGTCAGTATAGGGATATACCCTGTGAGATGTGTGTATTATTAGTGTGTGTCAGTATAGGGATATACCCTGTGAGATGTGTGTATTATTAGTATGTGTCAGTATAGGGATATACCCTGTGAGATGTTTGTATTATTAGTGTGTGTCAGTATAGGGATATACCCTGTGAGATGTGTGTATTATTAGTATGTGTCAGTATAGGGATATACCCTGTGAGATGTGTGTATTATTACTATGTGTCAGTATAGGGATATACCCTGTGAGATGTGTGTATTATTACTGTGTCAGTATAGGGATATACCCTGTGAGATGTGTGTATTATTACTGTGTCAGTATAGGGATATACCCTGTGAGATGTGTGTGTCAGTATAGGGATATACCCTGTGAGATGTGTGTATTATTAGTGTGTGTCAGTATAGGGATATACCCTGTGAGATGTGTGTGTCAGTATAGGGATATACCCTGTGAGATGTGTGTATTATTAGTATGTGTCAGTAAAGGGATATACCCTGTGAGATGTGTGTATTATTACTGTGTCAGTATAGGGATATACCCTGTGAGATGTGTGTATTATTAGTGTGTGTCAGTATAGGGATATACCCTGTGAGATGTGTGTATTATTAGTGTGTCAGTATAGGGATATACCCTGTGAGGTGTGTATTATTAGTGTGTGTCAGTATAGGGATATACCCTGTGAGATGTGTGTATTATTACTGTGTCAGTATAGGGATATACCCTGTGAGATGTGTGTATTATTAGTGTGTGTCAGTATAGGGATATACCCTGTGAGATGTGTGTATTATTAGTGTGTGTCAGTATAGGGATATACCCTGTGAGATGTGTGTATTATTAGTGTGTGCCAGTATAGGGATATACCCTGTGAGATGTGTGTATTATTAGTGTGTGCCAGTATAGGGATATACCCTGTGAGATGTGTGTATTATTAGTATGTGTCAGTATAGGGATATACCCTTTGAGATGTGTGTATTATTAGTGTGTGCCAGTATAGGGATATACCCTGTGAGATGTGTGTATTATTAGTGTGTGTCAGTACAGGGATATACCCTGTGAGATGTGTGTATTATTAGTGTGTGTCAGTATAGGGATATACCTTGTGTGATGTTTGTATTATTAGTGTGTGTCAGTATAGGTATATACCCTGTGAGATGTGTGTATTATTAGTATGTGTCAGTATAGGGATATACCCTGTGAGATGTGTGTATTATTAGTGTGTGTCAGTATAGGGATATACCCTGTGAGATGTGTGTATTATTAGTATGTGTCAGTATAGGGATATACCCTATGAGATGTGTGTATTATTAGTGTGTGTCAGTATAGGGATATACCCTGTGAGATGTGTGTATTATTAGTGTGTGCCAGTATAGGGATATACCCTGTGAGATGTGTGTATTATTAGTGTGTGCCAGTATAGGGATATACCCTGTGAGATGTGTGTATTATTAGTGTGTGCCAGTATAGGGATATACCCTGTGAGATGTGTGTATTATTAGTGTGTGCCAGTATAGGGATATACCCTGTGAGATGTGTGTATTATTAGTATGTGTCAGTATAGGGATATACCCTGTGAGATGTGTGTATTATTAGTGTGTGTCAGTATAGGGATATACCCTGTGAGATGTGTGTATTATTAGTGTGTGTCAGTATAGGGATATACCCTGTGAGATGTGTGTATTATTAGTGTGTGTCAGTATAGGGATATACCTGTGAGATGTGTGTATTATTAGTTTGTGTCAGTATAGGGATATACCCTGTGAGATGTGTGTATTATTAGTGTGTGTCAGTATAGGGATATACCCTGTGAGATGTGTGTATTATTAGTGTGTGTCAGTATAGGGATATACCCTGTGAGATGTGTGTATTATTAGTGTGTGTCAGTATAGGGATATACCCTGTGAGATGTGTGTATTATTAGTGTGTGTCAGTATAGGGATATACCCTGTGAGATGTGTGTATTATTAGTGTGTGTCAGTATAGGGATATACCCTGTGAGATGTGTGTGTCAGTATAGGGATATACCCTGTGAGATGTGTGTATTATTAGTGTGTGTCAGTATAGGGATATACCTTTTGTGATGTTTGTATTATTAGTGTGTGTCAGTATAGGTATATACCCTGTGAGATGTGTGTATTATTAGTGTGTGTCAGTATAGGAATATACCCTGTGGGATGTGTGTGTCAGTATAGGGATATACCCTGTGAGATATGTGTATTATTAGTGTGTGTCAGTATAGGGATATACCTTGTGTGATGTTTGTATTATTAGTGTGTGTCAGTATAGGTATATACCCTGTGAGATGTGTGTATTATTAGTGTGTGTCAGTACAGGGATATACCCTGTGAGATGTGTGTATTATTAGTGTGTGTCAGTATAGGGATATACCTTGTGAGATGTGTGTATTATTACTATGTATCAGTATAGGGATATACCCTGTGAGATGTGTGTATTATTAGTATGTGTCAGTATAGGGATATACCCTGTGAGATGTGTGTATTATTAGTATGTGTCAGTATAGGGATATACCCTGTGAGATGTGTGTATTATTACTATGTGTCAGTTTAGGGATATACCCTGTGGGATGTGTGTATTATTAGTGTGTGTCAGTATAGGGATATACCCTGTGAGATGTGTGTATTATTAGTGTGTTGTCAGTATATTTATGAAAATCTTAGCAGTGCTATCCAAATAATATATATAAGTTTATGGCAGGGTTATAAACACAATACAAAGAAATAGAAACCCTAATTAACCATGCATCTACTAGACCATACAATTAATATAAATACCTGAATTCTTTTATTTAGTTAATATCCATGAACATATTGAACTATATTTGCAATAAAAGGAAACTAAATAAAAGTTTATATGCGTTAGAACCAACTCTTAAGATATGCTATTCTTCTTACAAAACCCAGAACAATATACCTTCACAATTCAGCCTTATTTATTTAACACAATGGGACTAAAAACCTTTAACATCCAAGCAATACAATTCTAAACAGTGTTTATAAAACAATAGGATAAAATATATATTCTGTTATTTAACTGCAATTTATCCTAATACAAAATTAACCGACAATATCAGAACTTGTATAGATGAGTTACTTAGCCAATTCAGACACAGATTTGAACAATACCTAGGCTTATAACTACCAATTTAAAATACAATATACTTCACCAATTTTGAACCAATTCGTAGCGGTCTTTAGGTCATCTCATTTGAAAGAAGGTTTTTGCACAAATCAAGGATAAGTTTTAAGCTCCTTGCTGAAGTGAACTTTTTTTTTTCAGGTATATCGCAGCCAAAATCAGATCACTAATTTTCAACAAGTTACAGACAACTCTCTCTTGTGCATTCAACACTCCCATTATATAATCATTGATGACATCATGTGGGTGGCACTACGGGAGCTGACCTTCCCATTGGTTATCTGGGAAGTCTAAATCGGATTGGCCCTTGGAAATTTCATTTTTAACAGCCAGAAAGAACCTTCTGGCTGTAGTTCTCGCAACATAACACCAGGTGGCAGCATACAGTACAACATAGCAATACAATACAGCATTTCTGACATTTTTAAGCAAGTTACTTTTTTTTTTTTTTTCATAAAATGGTTATTTAATCAGATTACACTCTCTGCATTAATCATATATAACCCCAATTACAGATGGTTAATATTAGGTTATTTTTTTTTTGATTATTCTGATACCAAATATGTTATATTATTAACATTTTATTATATCAAGGCAATTTAATACTGCTAATTAGTAGCTTAAAATGCATTACAATTTTATCGGTATCCTGGCATTTATATGTGAATAATAGCTTATTTTTAATTCAGTATTGTACTGTATTCCAAGTGAATCCTGTCTATGTAGATCTGAAATAAGAAAATAAATGTTAATAATCACTTCTCTTCAGGTCCATAAACATCTATTCATGTTTTTAAACACACAGAGGCTAAGTAAGATCTTTTATGTTTTCAAAACATATAAATATATATACACATATATACATATATATACACACATATATATATATATATATATATATATATATATATATATATATATATATATATATATATATACACACATACATGCACATTCACTTCTATGTAGATTTGAGATTATCTGTCTGAAAAATATAAACAAAACAGAATTTATTACACATTTTTGACTGATTAAAACAGTTACCTCCCAAGCTTAGCAAATACCCATGTAATAATAATATAGAATTAGACAATTTCCCAAATTTCTATATTTAATACATTCTGGGGCATGTATTTAAACAGAGAGAGAAAAAAAAATGTTTATTTGCTGTCTGCTTACGTGAACTTCCAGAGTCATACCTCAGCATCTGTCTTTGTTTTCTCTGTGTTATTTTAATCACCACATCTGGTATTATCAGCCACATAGCCTGAGTCATTCAAAACAAATTTGTGCTAATTATCAGTTCCCCTTGAAAAATGTTTGCAGTTCTCACATTTCTTCAGACGGATCGGCATTTCTCTTGGAGGAAATCCATATATATGGGCCTGTGTCCTGTTCTATGTATCAAAATGCTGCCTTTTACACAGCAGGAGGGGGCTTCAAAGGTTATGCTCAAGCCTTTGGAGACATCCTGTCTGCATACTAAATGGGGGAAGAGCTGAACATGATTGAAGTCAGTTTGTCTGAGAGGAATGAATCATTTTTTCTTTTTCTGATCGGTGAAATGTCTGATCAAAAATACAGATTTATTAATCTGGAGATATATGATTAAAATATATATATTTATTAACCTCACATATACCATGACATAATCCCCCTTCCAATTTTTAATAGATGTAGGACACATGTATTTAAATTGGTCTAAAGTCAATGGTATTTGATGAGGATCAACCGTATACCTCATAGACAGTCTCTTATGAAGAAAGTTTGTTATTTTGAGCTTTCATGTTTATCAGTTAGGCATCTTTAAATTACAGTATGTCTTTAGTGCATTTGGGGATATGACACTTCATTCTCCCTCTATGACTTGTAGTTGGGACCTGGGATGACATGCCCGCAGTTGATTTATATGTACCCATTTATCTATGAAACCTTCATTTTTGGGGATCCGTATTTTATAGGCCACTGGAGATATTTTGTCAGTAATGACAAAAGGACCTTTCCATGAGGGAAGAAATTTCTTCTCCCTAACCTGATCTCTTCCAAAGTTATAAAGATAAACTTTATCATTTATTTCATATTCCTTTTTGGATGTTTTGAGATCATAATAGGTTTTAGTGGCAGTTGCGGCTCTTTCTAAATTCCTTTGAGCAAATGCAAAGGCATATTGCAGGTGCTTTCTTAAGTTTTCCACATATTGATGTGTATTGGCAGCGTTTATCAAATTTTGGTCTGATGTACGGTACAGCAGATGCTGAGGTAGAACCATTCTTCTACCAGTCATCAGCTCAAAAGGTGACATCTTGGTAGCACTACTTGGAGTTGCTCTTAATGCCATTAAGACTAGAGGTAGTTTTATATCCCAGTCTTTACCTGTTTCACTCACAAACTTTTTGAGGATTTTAACAATGGATTGGTTGTAACGCTCTACACCACCACTTGAGGCAGCTCTATAAGCAATATGGAGCTTTCTTTTAACCCCTAGTATTTTCCACATTTTTGTCATCACTTCGCTAGTGAAGTGGGTCCCCCGATCTGATTCGATTCTTTGGGGCAAACCAAATCTGGAAAATACATGGTTGATGAGCAATGCTGCACATGTTTCAGCACTATTGTTAGGTGCACTAATGCACTCTACCCATTTAGTGAACAGGCATGTCACTGTTAACATGTACTTGTTACCTCTTGATGACCTTGTTACCGGACCAATAAAATCAATTTGTATATCTGACCATGGCATTACCATCCCCCTTTTCTGCAATGGCGCTCTATGCGTTGGTGCAGTGGGTTGGAACTGTGGACAGATTAAACACCCTTGACAGTAGGTTTGAACATCTTTCAACATGTGTGGCCAAAAAGCGTAGTCACGCAATATTTCGTACGTGAGTTTGGCACCGCGATGACCAGATGTGGGAGCATCATGGGCATGTTGAAGCATTAGACCTCTGAACTTGGTGGGTACTACCCACTGCTGGATGCCAGTTTTGGAGGTTCTAATTAACAAACCATCCTGTAATTTGAATTGTGATTTAGATTTTATTAAGATTCTCAGATCTTCTTTGCCAATACAATCATCTTTTGAGATGGGGTTGCTTTCAGAATCTTCTATGTGTTTATAGAAGATGCCTACAATGGGGTCTTCTTTTTGACTAGTGATCAGGTCCTCACTAGGAGAATCCTGACTCCATTGTACCAAGTTAGGCTCACTCTGTTGTTTTGCCTGGTTTCTGGTAATGGCTTCTACCTGAATTGCACCCATTAAGTGGTCAATATTAAGGAGTTCTCCAGTTATGGCTCCTTGTTTGGCTAATGAATCCGCAAGGTCATTGCCTTCCTTATCAGGACCTAAAACTCTGGAATGACCCTTGGTCTTTTTCCAGTGTATGGTTAAATCATTGGATACTACCAGATTATCAATCTCGCAGAACAATTTGCCATGCTTGACTGGTTTGTTATTGCTTTTCTGCATGCCATTTCTTTTCCAAGTTGGCAGGTATTCAACAAAACTGTCACGCACATAATTTGAGTCAGTTATGATCACAAATTCATGAATACCATGTTCAATAGCCATTTCAATGGTTTTGAAAACAGCAGTTAGTTCTGCAACTTGACTGGATCTTGGTCCAATGTTGAAACCTACAGATATATTTGAGAATCCGTTTGCCCCAGTTATACCAATGCCAGCGACTAATCTGCGCTCATTATCAATAGTGGCATGGTAAGAACAACCATCAACATATACCCAAGGTAATGTTTGACAATGGTCCTCATTGTACATTTTATATGGGGAAAGCAATTGTTCTTCCAGAAAATCATCTTCTGATAATTCTTCCCCAGGATCTCTAGCAGTACAGTCGTGGAGCTCAGCAAGCCCTTGTGCGACTGGATTCTTTTTATTCTGCTTGTAGCGAATTTCTAAGGGCCAGCCTTGTAAGGAAAGAGTCCACGCTGTTATGCGGCTATTAGACAAATTCCCATCTCTTATTCTCTCACTTTGCAAATATAGCAAAGGCTGGTGGGCCGTTTCTACAATAATTTTCTCGCCCTGTATATAGCTGCGGAAATTTTGTAGAGCCCATACAGTAGATAAGAGGGCTTTTTCGCAATCGTTAAACTTTATTTCTACTGGGGATAGATTTTTGCTCGCATAAGCAATGGCTTTGTTCAAATTATCATGCTTTTGGTATAACACAGCACTCATGCTTACATCTGTGTACCCTGTTTCTAAGTAGAAAGGTTTACCACCTTCAGGGTACGCTAAGCAAGGTGCTTGAGTGAGTTTTCTCTTCAGCTCTCTGATGGCTGTCTCTTGAGACTCACTCCAGTGCCATTTCACATCCTTCTTTAGAAGAAGTAGTAGTGGTTTAGCTAATTCCGCATAGTTATCAATGAATTTGCGAGAATAATTCGTCATACCCAGGAATGATCTCAATTCCTTTAAGTTAGTTGGGTTTTTAGAATTCACTATAGCTTCCACCTTTTTCTTCTGGGGATTTAATCCATCAGAGGTAACTTCATGTCCCAAGAAGTTTACACGAGTGCGGCACCATTGAGCTTTTTGCAGGGATAATTTGACACCTGCCCTTTTAAGTTGGCTGAGGACGTGTTTAAGCTCTGCAATGTGTTTTTCAAAGTCTGTGCTTTTGATTAAAACATCATCCACATAAGATAAGGTCCCCCTTTCCAGTGCGTCAGGCATAGCCTTATGCATGAATACAGCAAATTCATGTCCAGAATTTATGTATCCAAATGGAAGTCTCTGGAATGCATACTGAATCTTTTGGAAGGAGAATGCTAGCTTATATTGGTCCTCTTCATGTACCTTTATGGTCCAATATCCCTGTGCACAATCAATGGCAGTGAATATTTTGGATCCCTGCATTTGTGCTAGGCACTGGTCAATGTATGGTACAGGCCAGCCAGACATGTATACTCGTTTGTTTAGCTGTCTTAAGTCAGCACACAAACGCCATTGTCCATTGGGCTTAAGGACACCTAGAATAGGATTATTATAAGAGCTGTGCACCTGTCTGATAATACCTCTTTCTTCCAAATTCCTTATGATCTCTGCAAGAGAATCATATGAGGCTAAGGGAAGTCTGTATTGTTTGACAAATACAGGTGGCGCATTAGGATCTGTTTGTATTCTTGCAATGTGTAAGTCTGTGGTACCACAGTCATAAGAATCCTTAGCGAAAATATCCTTGTACTCCATCAGGAGTTCTCGCAGCTGTTGGCGTTCATCATCGCTAGAACAGCCATTAGCTAAGGATATTTGCTCTTCGACTATTTGCTGAAATCCTGGAAAGATTTCAGGCTGTCCTATTTCATAGGCTTCTTCCAGTCTAGAGGTGAGATCCCCTTGATTATAATTTACATTGCTCCCATGACTCTGGGTATTGGGGTAATCTTGCTGTTTGATTGGCTGATCAAACACCAGAGAGGCTTCTTCAATTTTACAGATGCCTTCCTCTGAGCTGAAGGGATAAATAGACTGAATATTAAATAGACCCTCTGGCATAGATGCAAAGGATTGTTCTATTAATTGTTCATCAGTTAGGTATCCTTCAGGTATTAGCCCAATTACATTATTCTGGAATCCAAAAGTGTAATAACTTGATTCCAGTGCATATCCTATGGTAGTTCCCTTGGATAATGTTATATCCTGTGGGGTCATGTTATGCACAATAATATTTATTGGAACAGTTCCAATATTCACCATAGGAGTGTAGGTTACTGAGACACCCAGATTTTGTATTCTATGGGAGAGGCAAATCAGTGTTTCAGAAGTTTTTAATTTCTGACCTCTCTTTACCTGTAAGGGTAAAAGAAATTTATCAGCCCCAGCAGGAATTATAACATCGCTAGATACCTGCATATTCACAGCATATGGCAATTGCTGGTTTGATTTCAGGGCTGCATTTTCATCCTGAAATACTTCAGGGTCCCCCTTTAACCTGCTCCAGAGGCAAGAATTAATCAAATCTATTTGTATGGCATATCTATGTAAGATATCATTGCCAATGTATATTTGATTATGGGGAGTATTTAAAACTAAAAACAGGTGCTTCACTGACTTATTACCAATAGAGATAGATAATAAGCACTTAGCTGTGATGTTATAGCTTTCAGACCTGTCATCCAGGCCGTTGACACAGTGGTCTTGGGGAGAAAGATATTTAATCACTTTAGGTTCAGCTATTTGCGCTAATAAACCTTCGCTTATATAGCTAGCTTCCTGTTTTAAATTTATTTTAGCATACTTGGTTTTACCAAGGTCATGCACTTGTATAGGGATAAATAGATCCTCTTTAACTCTCTCAATCCCTGTGAGGTATTGAGCATGGCCTCCCCCCTTAGGGATTTTATGATCCCCCTTGTGGAGTGATATGGTTAATACATCGCTATCTAGGGAAATATTCGCTATCTTTCCAGGCGAAATTTTAAAAGTATTACCATCAGAGCCACTAAAAGGAGTCTGATCATCTATTCGTAGAATAGTGATTTCAGGTACAGAGTTATTTCTGAAATGAATCTCCACAGCATCTGGTTTCTCTTCCACCACGTGACAGCTATGTCGGGCGTGAGATATACCAGATTTTTCATAATTGATAGGCCGTTTAACTTGCGACCAAATTACATTATTTATGCAATCAATTATGGTGCTTAATCGTTTCAGGAGATCACTACCAATAATTAAACGATCAGTTGGCAGATCCACTATAATGACAGGGTGTCTTATGACCCTGTTCCCCAATTTAAATTTTAACCAGGCAGTACCATAGACTTTTAGGGAGTCACCCCCAACACCTATTAGAGAACCGTCAAATTCTCTTATTTTGGGTTTGTGGGGTGTTAGCTCATTTAGCTGTGTGTAGTACCTGTGGGATAAGATAGTTGCCTGTGACCCAGTGTCAATTAATCCCCTGATAGGGTTGGAGACTGAATCTTGCAGCTCAACTAGTACATAATATCTTCCTGCAGTTTCTATCATTTCACACATAAAATTTGCATTCTTGTACATCTGTGGGCTTCGCCACGTTTTACCTGAATTCGCTGTGTCATTCGATGCAGAGGAACCTTCATACCTACCTGTTTCCTCTATGACAGGGTTGGTTGGATTCTTTTGTACTGCATCTGTGGAGATAAGGTTAGGAGAGAGCTGCAAGGGAAGAGATTTGTTAACTTTTCCCGGATGAGGTTGCTTGTCATCACGGCCAAATCGTCCGTTTCCGGTCTGTGGGGAGATAACATGATTAGTATCATTGATATTTATTATTACAGTTTGTATATCTCTACCCTCCCCTTCAGGTGATACTGCAGTATTTATGACTGTGCCTGTGGTCCATTGCTGACCACTGGCTGTACCCCTAAAAAAGTATTGTTCGGTTGCTGAGCCGTAGATTTTTGACTCATATTAGCGATTTGTTCGCTCAACCGATTTAATTGGGTAAACAGCATATCTACCTGATTGTACAAGTTACCTCTACCCCTGGGCCTATCTCTTGGTGCCCCATTGTACTGATTCCTGGACCATTGGGTTCCCTCAGAATCAGGGCCACTATTTCTATTCTGGCGTGGTTGCCCCTGGGGTTCAGCTTGTTCAGCATTAGTACTTTGGGGAGCATTATATACCTGGGGTGTCTGGTTACCCTGAGAATATCTTCGCCGTCTATTGTATCTACCCTTGCGCGGATACCAATTATTTGGTGAGTATTCTCTTTGTGAGTAATTATTCACCTGATTATGTCCCCCACTTTGGTTATAGTCTCCCTGCGCCTCAACCTGTGTAGGGGGAGGGGCAGAATTAAACCTCTGTGGAGATGGCCTGTTTTGACTGGCCACCTCTGCATAAGTCCTCTTGTTAGACTCCAGATTGAGGGGGCTAGGTGACACCCTAGTTTCTGCCACAATTTTGGGTTTTGACTCCTTTTTAACCCCCTGTTCACTGGACTGCTGAATAGAGTATAATTTTGTACTCTCTTTGATCAGCCATTCCAATGAGCAGTCCTCATCAAAATCTCTAGCTAAGTTGATTTTGATGGGTGTAGGCAGGGCTTCAAAAAATAAATTTACAAATTCTGAGCCGTCAAATTTGGGATTATCTTCAGCCATACTGTACGCATTTTTCAATACAGAAAGGAATTCAATTGGACTCTGATTCGCACGACACTTTAAACCATATACCGCTATCTTCGCGGCAGTTTTAGTGCGATATTGCCCGAATTCTTTTCTGCATTGTCGTTTTACCCCATTCCAGGAATGAATATTCATATCCTTTAGTGAGGCAAAGAATTTGTGATGCTTACTGTCAAATACCCAAGGCAGAAATTCAATTTTCAATTTCTCACTTGTAACATTCATTATAGCTAACGCATTTTCAAAAGCCTGTAAATGATCAATTACAGATGTTGTTCCCTTATTGGAGAATATAGGTACTGCGCGTTGTACGAAAGTGATTATTTTATGGGAATCATAGACTTTATCAGACTTATTTTGGGATTCTCTGTTAGAGTTTCCCTCCCCCGCATCAGCTGCGCTACAGCTGTCCTCTGGATTTACATCCTGAGGGGATTGTCTATTTGGGAAATCTACTTCTGACCCGTTAGGGGTCATTTGTCTATGTTGTTCTATATATTTTCGTACCTCGTCCCTGACGCGTTCGCTAAAGGAGTTAGCATTATCTGTATTATTCTCATTGCTAATATAGGGGTTTTCATTATGGCGATATGACCTTTTTAAATCGCTTAATTCTCTCTGGCTTTGCGCAAGCTGTTTATTTAAATCTTGTATCTGCGCGATTAAGTCCATATTGTGCTTATCTAAGGTGGCTAGGTTTTGGGCAAATTCATCCATTTTATTTTTGGCTATTTTTAAACCCTCTTCGCGTCTGCGCGAGGAACGAATACTATTTTCTAGCTCCTGTATTTGCAATCGTTTGTCTGTGACACAAAACGACATTTCGTCAATTATGCATATTAAAAGGGGCCAAGATTTTAGTATTAGTTTTTCTCGCTTTTTGGGATCTTTGCATTGATTAATCATTAATAATTCCTGGAAGAATTCATTCTCTTCATTCCACATATTATTATTAACGGTAATATTTTTAGCCCTAGTTTCAAGCATATCCACAAAATCATTTAATTCACCAGCAATATTTAACTTCCCTTTAATGTAACTTAAGATATCTTTCTTAAGGACCTGACCTTTAGTAATAGGTATGGTTATGGGACCAATTTCATTGCTATGTATAGAATTAAATGAGTCACTTCTGGCTACAGACATTATTATATTGGTTTAGTACTTAGTTAAACTAAAACGCTAATACAATTTTTGCCAATAAAAAGAGAGAAGGAAAATTTTTATATTTCAAAAAAAATATTATTAATTTTGAAATATGAAAAATTAATATTCCAAAATATGAGAAATTAATATTTTTGATTAACTTTGAAAATATGAAAAATCAATATTTTTGATTAATTTTGAAATATGAAAAATTAATATTTTTATTAATTTTTCAAAATTAATCTTTAATAATATTTCAAGATATTAATGTCAATCTCGAAATATGAAAATTAATATTTCAACTTTTCAAAAAAAATTATATCTTCAAAATATTAATATCGAAATATGAATTTTTTTTTTTTTCTCCTTTATAATAATTTCTATTTACTTACAAATATATTATATCAATTATGATGGAATATTAATAAATCTCAGAAAAAGTGCCTCCAATTATTATGTCAGTATATTTATGAAAATCTTAGCAGTGCTATCCAAATAATATATATAAGTTTATGGCAGGGTTATAAACACAATACAAAGAAATAGAAACCCTAATTAACCATGCATCTACTAGACCATACAATTAATATAAATACCTGAATTCTTTTATTTAGTTAATATCCATGAACATATTGAACTATATTTGCAATAAAAGGAAACTAAATAAAAGTTTATATGCGTTAGAACCAACTCTTAAGATATGCTATTCTTCTTACAAAACCCAGAACAATATACCTTCACAATTCAGCCTTATTTATTTAACACAATGGGACTAAAAACCTTTAACATCCAAGCAATACAATTCTAAACAGTGTTTATAAAACAATAGGATAAAATATATATTCTGTTATTTAACTGCAATTTATCCTAATACAAAATTAACCGACAATATCAGAACTTGTATAGATGAGTTACTTAGCCAATTCAGACACAGATTTGAACAATACCTAGGCTTATAACTACCAATTTAAAATACAATATACTTCACCAATTTTGAACCAATTCGTAGCGGTCTTTAGGTCATCTCATTTGAAAGAAGGTTTTTGCACAAATCAAGGATAAGTTTTAAGCTCCTTGCTGAAGTGAACTTTTTTTTTTTCAGGTATATCGCAGCCAAAATCAGATCACTAATTTTCAACAAGTTACAGACAACTCTCTCTTGTGCATTCAACACTCCCATTATATAATCATTGATGACATCATGTGGGTGGCACTACGGGAGCTGACCTTCCCATTGGTTATCTGGGAAGTCTAAATCGGATTGGCCCTTGGAAATTTCATTTTTAACAGCCAGAAAGAACCTTCTGGCTGTAGTTCTCGCAACATAACACCAGGTGGCAGCATACAGTACAACATAGCAATACAATACAGCATTTCTGACATTTTTAAGCAAGTTACTTTTTTTTTTTTTTTTTTCATAAAATGGTTATTTAATCAGATTACACTCTCTGCATTAATCATATATAACCCCAATTACAGATGGTTAATATTAGGTTATTTTTTTTTTGATTATTCTGATACCAAATATGTTATATTATTAACATTTTATTATATCAAGGCAATTTAATACTGCTAATTAGTAGCTTAAAATGCATTACAATTTTATCGGTATCCTGGCATTTATATGTGAATAATAGCTTATTTTTAATTCAGTATTGTACTGTATTCCAAGTGAATCCTGTCTATGTAGATCTGAAATAAGAAAATAAATGTTAATAATCACTTCTCTTCAGGTCCATAAACATCTATTCATGTTTTTAAACACACAGAGGCTAAGTAAGATCTTTTATGTTTTCAAAACATATAAATATATATACACATATATACATATATATACACACATATATATATATATATATATATATATATATATATATATATATATATATATATATATATATATACACACATACATGCACATTCACTTCTATGTAGATTTGAGATTATCTGTCTGAAAAATATAAACAAAACAGAATTTATTACACATTTTTGACTGATTAAAACAGTTACCTCCCAAGCTTAGCAAATACCCATGTAATAATAATATAGAATTAGACAATTTCCCAAATTTCTATATTTAATACATTCTGGGGCATGTATTTAAACAGAGAGAGAAAAAAAAATGTTTATTTGCTGTCTGCTTACGTGAACTTCCAGAGTCATACCTCAGCATCTGTCTTTGTTTTCTCTGTGTTATTTTAATCACCACATCTGGTATTATCAGCCACATAGCCTGAGTCATTCAAAACAAATTTGTGCTAATTATCAGTTCCCCTTGAAAAATGTTTGCAGTTCTCACATTTCTTCAGACGGATCGGCATTTCTCTTGGAGGAAATCCATATATATGGGCCTGTGTCCTGTTCTATGTATCAAAATGCTGCCTTTTACACAGCAGGAGGGGGCTTCAAAGGTTATGCTCAAGCCTTTGGAGACATCCTGTCTGCATACTAAATGGGGGAAGAGCTGAACATGATTGAAGTCAGTTTGTCTGAGAGGAATGAATCATTTTTTTCTTTTTCTGATCGGTGAAATGTCTGATCAAAAATACAGATTTATTAATCTGGAGATATATGATTAAAATATATATATTTATTAACCTCACATATACCATGACAGTGTGTCAGTATAGGGATATACCCTGTGAGATGTGTGTATTATTAGTGTGTGTCAGTATAGGGATATACCTGTGAGATGTGTGTATTATTAGTTTGTGTCAGTATAGGGATATACCCTGTGAGATGTGTGTATTATTAGTGTGTGTCAGTATAGGGATATACCCTGTGAGATGTGTGTATTATTAGTGTGTGTCAGTATAGGGATATACCCTGTGAGATGTGTGTATTATTAGTGTGTGTCAGTATAGGGATATACCCTGTGAGATGTGTGTATTATTAGTGTGTGTCAGTATAGGGATATACCCTGTGAGATGTGTGTATTATTAGTGTGTGTCAGTATAGGGATATACCCTGTGAGATGTGTGTGTCAGTATAGGGATATACCCTGTGAGATGTGTGTATTATTAGTGTGTGTCAGTATAGGGATATACCTTTTGTGATGTTTGTATTATTAGTGTGTGTCAGTATAGGTATATACCCTGTGAGATGTGTGTATTATTAGTGTGTGTCAGTATAGGAATATACCCTGTGGGATGTGTGTGTCAGTATAGGGATATACCCTGTGAGATATGTGTATTATTAGTGTGTGTCAGTATAGGGATATACCTTGTGTGATGTTTGTATTATTAGTGTGTGTCAGTATAGGTATATACCCTGTGAGATGTGTGTATTATTAGTGTGTGTCAGTACAGGGATATACCCTGTGAGATGTGTGTATTATTAGTGTGTGTCAGTATAGGGATATACCTTGTGAGATGTGTGTATTATTACTATGTATCAGTATAGGGATATACCCTGTGAGATGTGTGTATTATTAGTATGTGTCAGTATAGGGATATACCCTGTGAGATGTGTGTATTATTAGTATGTGTCAGTATAGGGATATACCCTGTGAGATGTGTGTATTATTACTATGTGTCAGTTTAGGGATATACCCTGTGAGATGTGTGTATTATTAGTGTGTGTCAGTATAGGGATATACCCTGTGAGATGTGTGTATTATTAGTGTGTGTCAGTATAGGGATATACCCTGTGAGATGTGTGTATTATTAGTGTGTGTCAGTATAGGGATATACCCTGTGAGATGTGTGTATTATTAGTATGTGTCAGTATAGGGATATACCCTGTGGGATGTGTGTATTATTAGTATGTGTCAGTATAGGGATATACCTTGTGGGATGTGTGTATTATTAGTGTGTGTCAGTATAGGGATATACCTTGTGAGATGTGTGTATTATTAGTATGTGTCAGTATAGGGATATACCTTGTGGGATGTGTGTATTATTAGTGTGTGTCAGTATAGGTATATACCCTGTGGGATGTGTGTATTATTAGTTTGTGTCAGTATAGGGATATACCCTGTGAGATGTGTGTATTATTAGTTTCTGTCAGTATAGGGATATACCTTGTGTGATGTTTGTATTATTAGTGTGTGTCAGTATAGGGATATACCCTGTGAGATGTGTGTATTATTAGTATGTGTCAGTATAGGGATATACCCTTGAGATGTGTGTATTATTAGTGTGTGTCAGTATAGGGATATACCTGTGAGATGTGTGTATTATTAGTTTGTGTCAGTATAGGGATATACCTTGTGTGATGTTTGTATTATTAGTGTGTGTCAGTATAGGGATATACCCTGTGAGATGTTTGTATTATTAGTGTGTGTCAGTATAGGGATATACCCTGTGAGATGTGTGTATTATTAGTGTGTGTCAGTATAGGTATATACCCTGTGAGATATGTGTATTATTAGTGTGTGTCAGTATAGGGATATACCCTGTGAGATATGTGTATTATTAGTGTGTGTCAGTATAGGGATATACCCTGTGAGATATGTGTATTATTAGTGTGTGTCAGTATAGGGATATACCCTGTGAGATGTGTGTATTATTAGTGTGTGTCAGTATAGGGATATACCGTGTGAGATGTTTGTATTATTAGTGTGTGTCAGTATAGGGATATACCCTGTGAGATGTGTGTATTATTAGTGTGTGTCAGTATAGGGATATACCTTGTGAGATGTGTGTATTATTACTATGTATCAGTATAGGTATATACCCTGTGAGATGTGTGTATTATTAGTATGTGTCAGTATAGGGATATACCTTGTGGGATGTGTGTATTATTAGTGTGTGTCAGTATAGGTATATACCCTGTGGGATGTGTGTATTATTAGTTTGTGTCAGTATAGGGATATACCCTGTGAGATGTGTGTATTATTAGTTTGTGTCAGTATAGGGATATACCTTGTGTGATGTTTGTATTATTAGTGTGTGTCAGTATAGGGATATACCCTGTGAGATGTGTGTATTATTAGTATGTGTCAGTATAGGGATATACCCTTGAGATGTGTGTATTATTAGTGTGTGTCAGTATAGGGATATACCCTTGAGATGTGTGTATTATTAGTGTGTGTCAGTATAGGGATATACCTGTGAGATGTGTGTATTATTAGTTTGTGTCAGTATAGGGATATACCCTGTGAGATGTGTGTATTATTAGTGTGTGTCAGTATAGGGATATACCCTGTGAGATGTGTGTATTATTACTATGTATCAGTATGGGGATATACCCTGTGAGATGTGTGTATTATTAGTGTGTGTCAGTATAGGGATATACCCTGTGAGATGTGTGTATTATTACTGTGTCAGTATAGAGATATACCATGTGAGATGTGTGTATTATTAGTGTGTGTCAGGATAGGGATATACCCTGTAAGATGTGTATATTATTAGTGTGTGTCAGTATAGGGATATACCCTGTGAGATGTGTGTATTATTAGTGTGTGTCAGTATAGGGATATACCCTGTGGGATGTGTGTATTATTAGTGTGTGTCAGTATAGGGATATACCCTGTGAGATGTGTGTATTAGTGTGTATCAGTATAGGGATATACCCTGTGGGATGTGTGTATTATTAGTGTGTGTCAGTATAGGGATATACCCTGTGAGATGTGTGTATTATTAGTATGTGTCAGTATAGGGATATACCCTGTGAGATGTGTGTATTATTAGTATGTGCCGGTATAGGGATATACCCTGTGAGATGTGTGTATTATTAGTATGTGTCGGTATAGGGATATACCCTGTGAGATGTGTGTATTATTAGTGTGTGTCAGTATAGGGATATACCCTGTGAGATGTGTGTATTATTAGTGTGTGTCAGTATAGGGATATACCCTGTGAGATGTGTGTATTATTAGTATGTGTCAGTATAGGGATATACCCTGTGAGATGTGTGTATTATTAGTATGTGTCAGTATAGGGATATACCCTGTGAGATGTGTGTGTCAGTATAGGGATATACCCTGTGAGATGTGTGTATTATAGTGTGTGTCAGTATAGGGATATACCCTGTGAGATGTGTGTATTATTAGTATGTGTCAGTATAGGGATATACCCTGTGAGATGTGTGTATTATTAGTATGTGTCAGTATAGGGATATACCCTGTGAGATGTGTGTATTATTAGTGTGTGCCAGTATAGTGATATACCCTGTGAGATGTGTGTATTATTAGTTTGTGTCAGTATAGGGATATACCCTGTGAGATGTGTGTATTATTAGTATGTGTCAGTATAGGGATATACCCTGTGAGATGTGTGTATTATTAGTGTGTGTCAGTATAGGGATATACCTGTAAGATGTGTGTATTATTAGTATGTGTCAGTATAGGGATATACCCTGTGAGATGTGTGTATTATTACTGTGTCAGTATAGGGATATACCCTGTGTGATGTGTGTATTATTAGTGTGTGTCAGTATAGGGATATACCCTGTGAGATGTGTGTATTATTAGTGTGTGTCGGTATAGGGATATACCCTGTGAGATGTGTGTATTATTAGTGTGTGTCAGTATAGGGATATACCCTGTGAGATGTGTGTATTATTAGTGTGTCAGTATAGGGATATACCCTGTGAGATGTGTGTATTATTAGTGTGTGTCAGTATAGGGATATACCCTGTGAGATGTGTGTATTATTAGTGTGTATCAGTATAGGGATATACCCTGTGAGATGTGTGTATTATTAGTGTGTCAGTATAGGGATATACCCTGTGAGATGTGTGTATTATTAGTGTGTGTCAGTATAGGGATATACCCTGTGAGATGTGTGTATTATTAGTGTGTGTAAGTATAGGGATATACCCTGTGAGATGTGTGTATTATTAGTATGTGACAGTATAGGGATATACCTTGTGTGATGTGTGTATTATTAGTGTGTGTCAGTATAGGGATATACCCTGTGAGATGTGTGTATTATTAGTGTGTGTCAGTATAGGGATATAACCTGTGAGATGTGTGTATTATTAGTGTGTGTCAGTATAGGGATATACCCTGTGAGATGTGTGTATTATTAGTGTGTCAGTATAGGGATATACCCTGTGAGATGTGTGTATTATTAGTATGTGTCAGTATAGGGATATACCCCGTGAGATGTGTGTATTATTATTGTGTGTCAGTATAGGGATATACCCTGTGAGATGTGTGTATTATTAGTATGTGTCAGTATAGGGATATACCTTGTGTGATGTTTGTATTATTACTATGTGCCAGTATAAGCGCATGTTATGTCATTAAACTGCCAATGGGAGTTTTGGATAGACGGGTGCTTTATCAATGCAGGAACCAAATGACATTTAATTTAATCACAACTGCAGACATCTGACTTTTTTTTCTTGTACTTGCAGGGAGTGATCCTGGTTTATGATATCACAAACCGCTGGTCTTTCGATGGAATTGATCGATGGATAAAAGAAATTGATGAGGTAATAAGACCCTATGAGACCAGCTGCCTCAGTCTGTTTTGTGAACTGGGCCCTAACCACAAAGGGCAAAAATCAAGGCTATGCGTTTTTTTCCAAATGTTCTTTTGTGTTTAGATCAGACTATAATTTCTCTTGTAAGGTGTATCCAGTCCACGGATTCATCCATTACTTGTGGGATATTCTCCTTCCCAACAGGAAGCTGCAAGAGGATCATCCACAGCAGAGCTGTCTATATAGCTCCTCCCCTAACTGCCACCTCCCAGTCATTCTCTTGCAGCTCTCGACAAGGGAAGCAGCTAGAGAGATGTGGTGCATTCCATAGATATCAAGCTTTAATCTTGGAAAATTCTGTTCTTGGTAGCTATCTCTTAGCCTCGAAGAGTTTCAGAGTTATTTGCCTTGCAGTGTGATTCCCCTTATCTGATCTTCCATGCAGATAAAGTAGTTTTGCGTACCAAACCTGGGTTTCTTCCTAAGGTGGTATCCAATAAGAATATCAATCAAGAGATTGTTGTTCCGTCACTGTGTCCTAATCCTTCTTCAAAGAAGGAACGTCTATTACACAATCTTGACGTGGTTCGTGTTTTAAAGTTTTATTTACAGGCTACTAAAGATTTTCGTCAAACATCTGCATTGTTTGTTGTCTACTCTGGACAGAGGAAAGGCCAAAAGGCTTCAGCAACTTCTCTTTCTTTTTGGTTAAGAAGTATAATCCGCTTAGCTTATGAGACTGCTGGCCAGCAGCCTCCTGTAAGAATTACAGCTCTTTCCACTAGAGCGGTGGCTTCCACATGGGCCTTTAAAAATGAGGCTTCTGTTGAACAGATTTGTAAGGCAGCGACTTGGTCTTCGCTTCATACTTTTTCTAAATTCTACAAATTTGATACTTTTGCTTCTTCGGAGGCTATTTTTGGGAGAAAGGTCTTACAGGCAGTGGTGCCTTCTGTTTAAGCGCCTGCCTTGTCCCTCCCTTCATCCGTGTCCTATAGCTTTGGTATTGGTATCCCACAAGTAATGGATGAATCCGTGGACTGGATACACCTTACAAGAGAAAACAAAATTTATGCTTACCTGATAAATTTCTTTCTATTGTGGTTTATCCAGTCCACGGCCCGCCCTGTCATTTTAAGGCAGGTGTTTTTTATTTTTAAACTACAGTCACCACTGCACCCTATAGTTTCTCCTTTCTCTTGCTTGTCTTCGGTCGAATGACTGGGATGTGGCAGTTAGGGGAGGAGCTATATAGACAGCTCTGCTGTGGGTGATCCTCTTGCAGCTTCCTGTTGGGAAGGAGAATATCCCACAAGTAATGGATGAATCCGTTGTCTGGATACACCACAAGAGAAATAAATTTATCAGGTAAGCATAAATTTTGTTTTATAGTGCTGCACTGTGAATTGTGCAAATAAAAAAACATTTATTCATTGCTTCTTATGTCTAAGTTCCTGATTCTTTAAAATTCACTGTCATGGAAAGTAACGGGTGCACCTCACTTAGATATTAATTAAAAAAAGGGGGCACTGAATCTGGTAGCCCCAATTAATCTTGCAGGGAGAGGGAATTTAACAGATGACACTGGGCAAAATACAAATTGAATCACAGGGTTTTCACACATATGCTTCTAATTTTCTATCCATGCAAGAAGCACATTGCATATTTTGAAACTTATTTGAAAGCGAACATTCTGTGAGATGAAACGGCGAGGGGAGTAAAATGTTTTTTTTTTAGATATAATGTTTTTATTGTTATTAAAGGTAAAAAAAAAAATATACAGAAATAAGAAAGAAAAGGAAAAGACAAAAAATTACATAATCAATGGTACACTTATGTCATTTGGAACCAGAAAACATGGAGCAGACATACAGATAAGATATACATGAAAATAAAATTATAACCTTTTCAGATATTAAATATTTCACTTTTCTTCCTTTATCACAATAATCATTAACACGGGATTTACCCTAACTTCATTATTATAAGCCTTAAAAAACAAAGAAAAAAAACAAAAACAAAAAGGCAAGTCTTTACAGTAATAAATGATAAATTCGGGTAGTCCAGTGTAAATTTTAAATAATTTCAACCTTTAAATTATTGAGAAAGGTGGAGCCACCTACAAATTAATTGTCAAATTCCTGACCGGCTTCAAGGAAAAGTTTTTAGCTTTTAAATTTTTCTAGGGGGGGCAAAGGAGGGGGGGAGAGGAAAAAATAAAAAAAAAAACAAAAGGGGGAAAAAAAAAAGGGGAAAAAAGAGGTTTGCATCTTAACTTATATTCTCTAATGGTGATAGTAACTGGTTCTGTAAATTGATGTTTTTGTAGTGTTTAACAAAATCTAACCACTTTAAATTAAATCTATTATGTTGCTGTTCAGAGTTAATTGCGTTATCAAATTGTTCTATTGTATATTGTCTTTGTAATAAAAATGTTAAATTATTTATAGTCGGTGAATTTTTTTGGTGCCAATTTTTAAGGATGAGATATCTTCCACCCAGAATTACCGTATTACAGAAAGCTCTATTTATCAGTCTGTCTGATGTGTCTAGTAGGAAAATTATGTGTTGTAGTTCTAATATGTGATTTGTAGCTGTCACCTTATTTAACCAAAATTGTACCCGTTTCCAAAACTGGTTAATTTTTGGGCAACTCCAAAACATATGGGTTAAGTCAGCATCGGCTAAAGAGCAACGTGGACATACCCTTAAACCTTGTGTCGACCATTTATTTATTTTAGCAGGCGTAAAGTATATTCTATGTAAAAGTTTTATATGCATTTCTCGCCAGCTTGCCGCGAGTGTGGCCTCGTCCAAGAGAATTATACTTTGTTTTACTTGTTCCCTTTTTAGATCTACAATCGTTGTTTGCCATTTTGAACAGATCTGTACAATATTTAGTTCCCCTGTCTTAGTAATGATCATATTATACCAGTATTTAATGGAGCGTTTACCTGCCTTAAATAATGCTAGCCCCATTTTCATTCCTGAATGGGTCCATGGAAGCTTATTATCTTCCATAGCTTTAAAGAACCAGTGTCTCACTTGAAGGTATGCAAAAAAATCCACATTCTGTACATTATAAGACTCTTTAAGAGTTTCAAATGGCATTATACTCTGTAGATTAGGTTCTCTAAGTTGTGTTAAATAAATAAGTCCTACTGTGGCCCATTTCCCAAATACTTGACTGCTAATACCAGGCGGAAAGCGTGGGTCACCTCTAATAGGAAGTAGATCTGAAAAATGGGGGTCACTATCTACTCTGCGTCGTATGTCTTGCCATACAATTATAATATGATATAATGATTGTTTATTTTTAATACTCTTTGGAATTACTTTTTTAGGGCAGTGCAGAAGCGCATTTAATGAGAGAGGGTATACTAAATTTTGTTCTGCTTCTGTAAATGCAATATAGTTCCCGCCCGTAGTCCAGTCCATTGCGATTTTTGCAAGACTTACACTATTGTAAATAGCAAAGTTGGGTAGTGCCAATCCACCATATTGCCTTAGTTGTGACAGTTTATATAATGATATTCGATTCGCACCCCTCCCCCATATAAATCGTCTCATTAGTTGGTCTAACCTGCTAAGATATTTTTTTGGTATAATTAGAGGGATATTTTGCATTAAGTATAATATTTTAGGTAAGACGATCATCTTAACTACATTGATTCTTGCGGTAATTGAGAGTGGAAGATTATCCCATTTCATCATCTCAAATCTGATTTTCGCAAATAGAGGTGGGTAATTTAAACTAAACCAATCTTCTGGATTAGCACTGATCTGGATTCCTAAATATGTGATGTATTGCGGGGCTACTTTAAAAGGGGGTGTATATTGGTTTTGGTGATGCTTACTCAACCAGAGAAGTTCTGATTTGGATATATTAATTGTGTAACCTGAAAAAGAACCAAAATTTTTTATAATTTCCAAAGTTTTGGGAATTTCAGTCTGGGCATCCTTTAAAAGTAAAATCAAATCATCTGCGTAAAGTAGAAGTTTAACAGGGATTTTGCCTATCTTAATCCCCCCTAAATTATCTCTTAAGGTAACTGCAAGGGGTTCAATTGCTAAATTAAACAAAAGCGGTGAAATTGGACATCCCTGTCGTGTTCCAGATAAAATAGGGAAGGATGTAGTGTTTGAGCCATTAACCATCAAAATAGAGGTTGCATTGGAATATAAGGCACGAATACATTCAAGGAACTGATCTTTGAACCCAAAATTCTTCATAGAGCAGAATAAATGGTCCCAGATAATAGAGTCAAATGCTTTATGGGCGTCAACTGCTAGAATGGCGGAGTTTTGTTCACTTTTATTTTTAACATCTGCTAAGAAGTCTATTAATAGAAAGATTTTGCGTATGTTTGCTGACAAATTTCTCTTAGACATAAAGCCAACCTGATCTTTGTGTATTAACGGACTCATAATTAACTTCAGTCTATCTGCCAAAATTGCAGTGAATAGTTTGTAATCGGAGTTTAGTAATGAGATTGGACGATAAGAGTCTATTGATTCAGGATCTTTCCCTTTTTTTAGGAGTAATATTATTTTTGAGACTGCAAAGTTAGGAGATGGAATCTTATAGTTAATTAAATAGTCATTAAATAATTCCGTAAGTACACCTATTACTTCGTTTTTGAGAATTTTATAAAATTCTGCTGGTAGAAGGTCAGGTCCGGCGGCTTTGTCCAACTTCAGATTATTTATTGCGTTTAAGACTTCCAATTCTTTAATTGGTGCATTAAGTTTCTCTAAATCTTCCGCCGAAAGCTTAGGTAATGTAATTTTTTCCCAAAAATCTTGTTTATTTTTTACATTAATATCCGCTACTGAGTATAGGTCCCTAAAGTATTTATAAAATTCTGCTTTGATTGTGTCAAGATTCAATATTTTTTTGCCGTCAATATTTAGTGACTTAATGTGATGCATCGGTTTCCTATCTTTTACAGATCTCGCTAACAATTTCCCTATTTTATTTCCAAATCTGTAAAATCTACTTTTGTTCTTCAGTTCTTGGATAGCAAATTTTTGTGATAGAAAAACTTCCCATTCTTGCTTAGCCTTCATGTAACTTTGCCAGTTAGTCTGTGTATGGGATGCAATATATGCGTTATATTTGTTTTTTAGATAGTTAGAAATTTCAGTCTCTCTTAAATATAGCTTTTTCTTAAACCTAATAGTAAATTTTTTAATTTCTCCTCTGGCTACTGCCTTAGCAGTTTCCCAGAAGATCTCTTTCTTATGTATATAGTCTTTGTTCTGTTGAACATATTCGTGCCATATAGCAATGAGTCGGTTTCTAAATTCTAAATTGTTTGCTAAGTAGCGTGGGAAGCCGTAACTCTTAACTGGATCATATCTGTCTGTTTCCCACCGTGTCTCTAATGATATCGGGGCATGGTCTGAAATGGTGAAGTTATCTATTTGTGCTTTTATAACAGATGACACTGGGCAAAATACAAATTGAATCACAGGGTTTTCACACATATGCTTCTAATTTTCTATCCATGCAAGAAGCACATTGCATATTTTGAAACTTATTTGAAAGCGAACATTCTGTGAGATGAAACGGCGAGGGGAGTAAAATGTTTACAGAATGTGACAGGACCTGTGAGAGAATTTCAGACGCCCTCAAGAAATGCCCCTGTCCTGCCCACTGCCGCCAAGTCTGCGAGACTCATTTTACAATAGAATTATAAAGTACTCGTTCAGTTTTTTTACATTTTCACGCAATGTTAATGTCTTATTTAAAATTACTTTGTACAATAAATATAGGTTTTGTTTACACTGGAATTTTACATTGTAATTTTTAATTCACATTTCCCTATATACTTTTGCAGTATGATTTTTAATGCATAATTATGATTTGGACTTTCAATACACACTTTAAGCTTATTTTATTGAACACTATATGGTAACATGTCTCACATACAAAAAACCCAGGTTACGCCCCTTAGGTAGACACACAGATTGTAATGTAAACTTTACCTATAGAGAATCCTGTGAAGGAACTAATATTATTGATGGATATTTCTTTTTAGATATTCTCACATAAGCCGAGAGCTTCACAGAATTGTCCCGAAGCGTATTTAAGGGGTTAATATATTCTGCTTAATATCTACAGAAAAGCAAAGCTGGGGGTGTGTAACAATGATCAGTAAACCCGTTGCAGGGAGACATCGCTAATGTCTTGCTTGAGAGCAGCAACACATTGTGACTCGAACAGAATTCGCTATGTGTTTAACCGTTGTGCAACAAGTCTATTACATCATGTTAAACTGCATTAGAGTGTTGCTTTCCTTTATAGGCATAAATAACTGTGATATTATCTGTTCCCCAGCATGCACCTGGTGTGCCCAAGATCCTGGTGGGAAACCGTCTGCACTTGGCATTCAAAAGACAGGTGTCTACAGAACAAGCACAAACTTATGCCGAGCGGCTGGGCATGACCTTCTTCGAGGTCAGTCCTCTGTGTAACTTTAACATTACGGAGTCATTCACAGAGCTGGCAAGGATCGTATTAATGAGGCATGGAATGGACCGTCTGTGGAGGCCAAACAAGGGTACGTCCAACACATCCCAGTTGAGCCTATATAGGATACGTTACATCTTGTGTCATGCAGCCACGCGCAAACCTGATCGCACGTGAGATCTGTATGGTTTATGTAGGTAATTGTTAAAACATGTAATGGCTGCCAAACTAAAGCAGAGCCAAGTGAAGCTGCCCCAAAAAAGCAAAAATATTAATCATTTCTATAACGGTATAGCTTCTTAAAGGAACAGTCTACTCCATAAAATGTTATTGGTTAAAAGATAGATAATCCCTTTATTACCCATTCCCCAGTTTTTCATAACCAACACTGTTATATTAATATACTTTTTACCTCTGTGATTAACTTTTATCTAAGCATCTTCTGACAGACCCCTGATCACATGACTTTTTATTTATTATATATTGACTTCCTTTTTAGCCAATTAGTGCAGTGACAGACGCAACTCCACAGGAAAGAGCACAATGTTATCTATATTGTTCACATGAACTAGCAGTCTCCTGTTGTGAAAAGCTAATAAAAAAGCATGTGATAAGAGGCTGTCTGTAGTGGCTTAGAAATTTTATAAAGTATGTTAATATAACAATGTTGGTTGTGCAAAGCTGGAGAATGGGTAGTAAAGGTGTTATTTATCTTTTTAAACAATAACCATTTTGGTGCTGACTGTCCCTTTTAGGTAAAGATGTGAGGGCACAAGTAAATACGGATGAAAAATATCAAACTGCACACAGTAACAACACCTGCGGCTTGTCATTGTATGACCTCTTTATAGCGTGTAAGTCGCATGTAAAGATAAGTGAGGAGCATCAGTTTCACAAGTTTAAAAGGGTGTTCCTGTTGTAAGGAGCCTGAAGTCCTGTCATGTCTCGCACTCACATTGGTTCTTAGAGCCTTGTTAGTGCAGCACCACCTTGTGGTGAACAAGTAAGATAGAAAAAAATCATAAACGTATCATGTTTTATTTCTTTAGATAGCAGTCCGGTATCAAAACGTGACTTTATACAAACAAAAGCTTAAACGGACACTAAACCCAAAAATTTTCTTTTATGATTCAGATAGAGAATACAATTTTAAACAGCATTCCAATTTACTTCTATTATTTAATTTGCGTCATTCTTTAGATATACTTTGTTAAAGAAATAGAAATGCACATGGTTGAGACAATCACACAAGGCATCTATATGCAGCAACCAATTAGCAACTACTGAGCCTATCTAGATATACTTTTCAGGAAAGGATATCAAGAGAATGAAGCAAATTAGATAATAGAAGTAAATTAAAACGTTGTTTAAAATTGCATGTTCTCTCTAAATCAGGAAAGAAAAAATTTGTGTTTCATGTCCCTTTTAATGGGAAATTAAAGTTTCACATCTATTATCATTTTCTCTTGTAAGATGTATCGAGTCCACGGATTCATCCATACTTGTGGGATATTCTCCTTCCCTACAGGAAGTGGCAGAGAGAGCACCCACAGCGAGCTGTCTATATAGCTCCCCCCTTAGCTCCACCCCCCAGTTATTCTCTCTGCCTGCTTAACTGCTAGGAAGGGCAAAGTGAGTGTGGTGACAAAAATGTTTAGTTTTTATTTTCTCAAGCAAAAGTTTGTTATTTTAAATGGTACCGCTGTGTACTATTTACTCTCTGGCAGAAAATATGTTCAGACAAATTTTTTCTAGACAGACTGTGTTAATTCTAGAAAAGGCTGACAATATCCCCATGAGGGAAGGGTAAGCTGTATTCAGAGACTTAGTAAGAATCCCAGCTTACACAAAGGGCTCATTAGTTACTGGTGACACTGCTACGGAAAAAACGCTTTTATTATTATTGCAATAACGTTTTTTTGAGGGACTTTAAGGGGTCTTTGTGGCTTGTTTAAGGGTTATTAACCCACATGGCTAGTTTAGGAAACACTCTGTTGTATTTCCTTTAGGCCCCATGACATTGAGTGAAAGGTGGGAGGGGCCTATTTTCGTGCCTCAGTTGCGCAGTTTCTTTTCCTCAGAGACATCCAACTGCTTCTCCAGATGGTCCTGCTGTGTTTGAGGGCTGTAAAGAAGTTTTTTCCCCCACAAATCGTTCATAAAGGGCAGGTAGGCGCCACAGCAGAGCTGTGGCAAGGTGCTGAAATTTTTTTTTACCAGTTTTTGACGTTTTGTCAATCCGGTTTTTACATTAAGGGGTTAATTGTTTATTTGCATAGCTGTGCAAAGTTACTAAGGCTTTATGATGCTACTGTAAAAATTTTGTTGAGTGTACTGCTTTTTTACACTGTTTTGCAGAGTTTGTGCACCTTTTTTTCTCTTAAAGGCAGAGTACCATTTTTTTCTAAGTATTATTTACTTTGAATAAAGTGTTTTCCAAGCTTGCTTGTTACATTACTAGCCTGTTTAACATGTCTGACACTAAGGAAAATCCTTGTTTAAGTTGTTTGGAAGCCATTGTGGAACCCCCTCTTAGAATGTGTCCCACTTGCACTGATATGTCTATAAATTATAAAGAGCATATTTTAGCAATGAAAAATATAGCAATAGATGATTCTCAGACAGAAGGAAATGAGTTTTGACATCTAGCTCTCCCCAAGTGTCACAACCAGTAACGCCCGCACAAGTGACGCGAACTACCTGCGTCAAATTCATTTACTTTACAAGACATGGCCACAGTTATGAATAAAACCCTCACAGAGGTTTTTTCTAAACTGCCTGGTTTACAAGGAAAGCGTGACAGCTCTTGGTTAAGTAAAGCTGAGCAGTCTGACGCTTTAGTAGCCGTATCTGATATACCCTCACAATGTTCTGAAGTAGGGGTAAGGGATTTGTTATCTGAGGGAGAACTTTCTGATTCAGGAAAGACGCTCCCTCAGACAGATTCTGATATGACGGCCTTTAAATTTAAGCTTGAACACGTCCGCTTATTGCTCAGGGAGGTATTAGTGACTCTAGATGATTGTGACCCCATAGTGGTTCCAGAGAAATTGTGTAAAATGGACAAATACTTAGAGGTTCCTGTTTACACTGATGTTTTTCCAGTCCCTAAGAGGATTGTGAATATTGTTACTAAGGAGTGGGATAAACCAGGTATTCCGTTTGCTCCCCCTCCTGTTTTCTCCAACATTGGTGTGTCCGGTCCACGGCGTCATCCTTACTTGTGGGATATTCTCTTCCCCTACAGGAAATGGCAAAGAGTCCCAGCTAAGCTGGTCACATGATCCCTCCTAGGCTCCGCCCACCCCAGTCATTCTCTTTGCCGTTGCACAGGCAACATCTCCACGGAGATGGTTAAGAGTTTTTTGTAGTTTTATTCTTCTATCAAGTGTTTGTTATTTTAAAATAGTGCTGGTATGTACTATTTACTCTGAAACAGAAAAGGATGAAGATTTCTGTTTGTAAGAGGAAGATGATTTTTAGCAGACAGTAACTAAAATCGATTGCTGTTTCCACACAGGACTGTTGAGATGAAGTAACTTCAGTTGGGGGAAACAGTTAGCAGTCTTTTCTGCTTAAGGTATGACTAGCCATACAAGACCATGTAATGCTGGAAGGCTGTCATTTCCCCTCATGGGGACCGGTAAGCCATTTTCTTAGTTAAACATAAAAGAATAAAGGGCTTCAAAAAGGGCTTAAAAACTGGTAGACATTTTTCTGGGCTAAAACAATTGCTTTACTAGGCATATTATGCAGATTCTAACTAATTATTGGTATTATAATCTTGGGGAATGTTTAGAAAAATGGCAGGCACTGTGTTGGACACCTTTTTCAGATGGGGGCCTTTCTAGTTATAGACAGAGCCTCATTCTGGGACTGTATAGAGGTTAAATGTAAAAACGGCTCCGGTTCCGTTAATTAAAGGGTTAAAGCTCTGAAATTTGGTGTGCAATACTTTTAATGCTTTAAGACACTGTGGTGAAATTTTGGTGAATTTTGAACAGTTCCTTCATACTTTTTCACATATTCAGTAATAAAGTGTTTTCAGTTTGAAATTTAAAGTGACAGTAACGGTTTTATTTTAAAACGTTTTTTGTGCTTTGTTGACAAGTTTAAGCCTGTTTAACATGTCTGTACCATCAGATAAGCTATGTTCTATATGTATGAAAGCCAATGTGTCTCCCCATTTAAATTGATGTGATAATTGTGCCATAGTGTCCAAACAAAGTAAGGACAGTAATGCAACAGATAATGATATTGCCCAAGATGATTCCTCAAATGAGGGGAGTAAACATGATACTACATCATCCCCTACTGTGTCTACACCAGTTATGCCCACACAGGAGGCCCCTAGTACATCTAGTGCGCCAATACTTATTACCATGCAACAATTAACGGCTGTAATGGATAACTCCATAGCAAATCTTTTATCCAAAATGCCTACTTATCAGAGAAAGCGCGATTGCTCTGTTTTAAACACTGAAGAGCAAGAGGACGCTGATGATAACTGTTCTGACATACCCTCACACCAATCTCAAGGGGCCATGAGGGAGGTTTTGTCTGATGGAGAAATTTCAGATTCAGGAAAAATTTCTCATCAAGCTGAACCTGATGTTGTGACATTTAAATTTAAATTAGAACATCTCCGCGCACTGCTTAAGGAGGTGTTATCTACTCTGGATGATTGTGACAATTTGGTCATTCCAGAGAAATTATGTAAGATGGACTATACCCAAGCGGGTGGCGGACATAGTAAATAAAGAGTGGGAAAGGCCCGGCATACCTTTTGTTCCCCCCCCCCCTATATTTAAGAAATTATTTCCTATAGTCGACCCCAGAAAGGACTTATGGCAGACAGTCCCCAAGGTCGAGGGGGCAGTTTCTACTCTAAACAAACGCACTACTATTCCTATCGAAGATAGTTGTGCTTTCTAAGATCCTATGGATAAGAAATTAGAGGGTTTGCTTAAAAAGATTTTTGTACAGCAAGGTTACCTTCTACAACCAATTTCATGCATTGTTCCTGTCACTACGGCAGCGTGTTTCTGGTTCGAGGAACTAGAAAAATCGCTCAGTAAAGAATCTTCGTATGAGGAGGTTATGGACAGAGTTCAAGCACTTAAATTGGCTAACTCTTTTGTTTTAGATGCCGCTTTGCAATTAGCTAGATTAGCGGCGAAAAATTCAGGGTTTGCTGTCGTGGCGCGCAGAGTGCTTTGGCTAAAGTCTTGGTCAGCGGATGTGTCTTCCAAGACAAAATTGCTTAACATTCCTTTCAAAGGTAAAACATTATTTGGACCTGATTTGAAAGAGATTATTTCAGACATCACTGGGGGAAAGGGCCACGCCCTCCCACAGGATAGGTCTTTTAAGGCTAATAATAAGCCTAATTTTCGTCCCTTTCGCAGAAACGGACCAGTCTCTAATTCTGTATCCTCTAAGCAAGAGGGTAATACTTCACAACCCAAACCAGCCTGGAAACCAATGCAAGGCTGGAACAAGGGTAAGCAGGCCAAGAAGCCTACCACTGCTACCAAATCAGCATGAAGGGATAGCCCCCGATCCGGGACCGGATCTAGTGGGGGGCAGACTTTCTCTCTTTGCTCAGGCTTGGGCAAGAGATGTTCAGGATCCTTGGGCGCTAGAAATAGTTTCTCAAGGTTATCTCCTGGAATTCAAGGAACTACCCCCAAGGGGAAGGTTCCACAGGTCTCAATTATCTTCAAACCAAATAAAGAGACAGGCATTCTTACATTGTGTAGAAGACCTGTTAAAGATGGGAGTGATACATCCAGTTCCAATAAGAGAACAAGGAATGGGATTTTATTCCAATCTGTTCATAGTTCCCAAAAAAGAGGGAACATTCAGACCAATTTTGGATCTAAAGATCCTAAACAAATTTCTCAGGGTACCATCGTTCAAAATGGAAACTATTCGAACGATCCTACCTACTATCCAGGAAAATCAATTTATGACTACCGTGGATTTAAAGGATGCGTACCTACATATTCCTATCCACAAGGAACATAATCAGTTCCTAAGGTTCGCTTTTCTGGACAAGCATTACCAGTTTATGGCACTTCCATTTGGATTAGCCACTGCTCCAAGGATTTTCACAAAGGTACTAGGGTCCCTTCTAGCGGTTCTAAGACCAAGGGGCATTGCAGTAGTACCTTACTTGGACGACATCCTGATTCAAGCGTCGTCCCTGTCAAAAGCAAAGGCTCATACGGACATCGTCCTAGCCTTTCTCAGATCTCACGGATGGAAGGTGAACAAAGAAAAAAGATCTCTGTCCCCGTCAACAAGAGTTCCCTTCTTGGGAACAATAATAGATTCCTTAGAAATTAGGATTTTTCTGACAGAGGTCAGAAAATCAAAACTTCTAAGCTCTTGTCAAGTACTTCATTCTGTTCCTCGTCCTTCCATAGCGCAGTGCATGGAAGTAATAGGATTGATGGTTGCAACAATGGACATAGTTCCTTTTGCACGAATTCATCTAAGACCATTACAACTGTGCATGCTCAGACAGTGGAATGGGGATTATATAGACTTGTCTCCGACGATTCAAGTAGATCAAAAGATCAGAGATTCACTCCGTTGGTGGCTGACCCTGGACAATCTGTCGCAGGGAATGAGCTTCCGCAGACCAGAGTGGGTCATTGTCACGACCGACGCCAGCCTAGTGGGCTGGGGCGCGGTCTGGGAATCCCTGAAAGCTCAGGGTCTATGGTCTCGGGAAGAGTCTCTTCTCCCGATAAACATTCTGGAACTGAGAGCGATATTCAATGCTCTCAGAGCTTGGCCTCAACTAGCAAAGGCCAAATTCATAAGGTTTCAGTCAGACAACATGACGACCGTTGCATATATCAATCATCAGGGGGGAACAAGGACTTCCCTGGCGATGAAAGAAGTGACCAAGATAATTCAATGGGCGGAGGATCACTCCTGCCACTTGTCTGCGATCCACATCCCAGGAGTGGAAAATTGGGAAGCGGATTTTCTGAGTCGTCAGACATTCCATCCGGGGGAGTGGGAACTCCATCCGGAAATCTTTGCCCAAATAACTCAATTATGGGGCATTCCAGACATGGATCTGATGGCGTCTCGTCAGAACTTCAAGGTTCCTTGCTACGGGTCCAGATCCAGGGATCCCAAGGCGACCCTAGTAGATGCACTAGTAGCACCTTGGACCTTCAACCTAGCTTATGTATTCCCACCGTTTCCTCTCATCCCCAGGCTGGTAGCCAGGATCAATCAGGAGAGGGCCTCGGTGATCTTGATAGCTCCTGTGTGGCCACGCAGGACTTGGTATGCAGACCTGGTGAATATGTCATCGGCTCCACCATGGAAGCTACCTTTGAGACAGGACCTTCTTGTTCAGGGTCCATTCGAACATCCGAATCTGGTTTCCCTCCAACTGACGGCTTGGAGATTGAACGCTTGATTTTATCAAAGCGTGGGTTTTCAGATTCTGTAATAGATACTCTGATTCAGGCTAGAAAGCCTGTAACTAGAAAAATTTACCATAAAATATGGAAAAAATATATCTGTTGGTGTGAATCTAAAGGATTCCCATGGAACAAGATAAAAATTCCTAAGATTCTATCCTTTCTACAAGAAGGTTTGGAGAGAGGATTATCTGCAAGTTCTCTGAAGGGACAGATCTCTGCTTTATCTGTTTTACTTCACAAAAGACTGGCAGCTGTGCCAGATGTTCAAGCATTTGTTCAGGCTCTGGTTAGGATCAAGCCTGTTTACAGACCTTTGACTCCTCCCTGGAGTCTAAATCTAGTTCTTTCAGTTCTTCAAGGGGTTCCGTTTGAACCCTTACATTCCGTAGATATTAAGTTATTATCTTGGAAAGTTTTGTTTTTGGTTGCAATTTCTTCTGCTAGAAGAGTTTCAGAGTTATCTGCTCTGCAGTGTTCTCCGCCCTATCTGGTGTTCCATGCAGATAAGGTGGTTTTGCGTACTAAGCCTGGTTTTCTTCCGAAAGTTGTTTCCAACAAAAATATTAACCAGGAGATAGTTGTACCTTCTTTGTGTCCGAATCCAGTTTCAAAGAAGGAACGTTTGTTACACAATTTGGACGTAGTCCGTGCTCTAAAATTCTATTTAGAGGCTACTAAAGATTTCAGACAAACATCTTCCTTGTTTGTTGTTTATTCTGGTAAAAGGAGAGGTCAAAAAGCGACTTCTACCTCTCTTTCCTTTTGGCTTAAAAGCATTATCCGATTGACTTATGAGACTGCCGGACGGCAGCCTCCTGAAAGAATCACAGCTCACTCCACTAGGGCTGTGGCTTCCACATGGGCCTTCAAGAACGAGGCTTCTGTTGACCAGATATGTAAGGCAGCGACTTGGTCTTCACTGCACACTTTTGCCAAATTTTACAAATTTGATACTTTTGCTTCTTCGGAGGCTATTTTTGGGAGAAAGGTTTTGCAAACTGTGGTGCCTTCCATTTAGGTGACCTGATTTGCTCCCTCCCTTCATCCGTGTCCTAAAGCTTTGGTATTGGTTCCCACAAGTAAGGATGACGCCGTGGACCGGACACACCAATGTTGGAGAAAACAGAATTTATACTTACCTGATAAATTACTTTCTCCAACGGTGTGTCCGGTCCACGGCCCGCCTTGGTTTTTTAATCAGGTCTGGTGAATTATTTTCTCTAACTACAGTCACCACGGTATCATATGGTTTCTCCTATATATATTTCCTCCTGTCCGTCGGTCGAATGACTGGGGTGGGCGGAGCCTAGGAGGGATCATGTGACCAGCTTTGCTGGGACTCTTTGCCATTTCCTGTTGGGGAAGAGAATATCCCACAAGTAAGGATGACGCCGTGGACCGGACACACCGTTGGAGAAAGTAATTTATCAGGTAAGCATAAATTCTGTTTTTAAGAAAATGTTTCCCATATATGACACCATGCGGGACTCGTGGCAGATGGTTCCTAAGGTGGAGGGAGCTATTTCTACTCTGGCTAAGCATACAACTATACCTATCGAAGACAGTTGTGCTTTCAAAGATCCTATGGATAAAAAATTAGAGGGTCTCTTGAAGAAGATTTTTGTTCATCAAGGTTTTCTTCTCCAACCTATTGTGTGCATTGTTCCTGTAACTACGGCAGCTGCTTTCTGGTTCGAGGCTCCTAGAAGAGGCTCTTCAGATGGAGACTCCATTAGAGGATATTATGGATAGAATTAAGGCTCTTAAGTTGGCTAATTCTTTCATTACAGATGCTGCTTTCCAACTGGCTAAGTTAGCGGCAAAGAATTAAGGTTTTGCCATTTTAGCACGCAGGGCGTTATGGCTTAAGTCCTGGTCTGCTGATGTATCATCAAAATCTAAACTTTTTGAACATCCCTTTCAAAGGAAAGACCCTATTCGGGCCTGAACTGAAAGAGATTATTTCAGACATCACTGGAGGGAAAGGTCATACTCTCCCTCAGGATAAGACAAATAAATTGAGGACCAAACAAAATAATTTTCGTTCCTTACGGAATTTCAAGGGTGGTCCCGCTTCAGCTTCCCCTGCTGCAAAGCAAGAGGGGAATGTTGCCCAATCCAAGTCAGTCTGGAGACCTTACCAGGCTTGGAACAAGGGCAAACAGGCCAAGAAGCCTGCAGCTGCCTCTAAGACAGCATGAAGAGGTAGCCCCCGATCCGGGACCGGATCTAGTAGGGGGCAGACTCTCTTCGCTCAGGCTTGGGCAAGAGATGTCCACGATTCCTGGGCTTTAGAAATTGTGTCCCAGGGATATCTTTTGGACTTCAAAGACTCTCCCCCAAGGGGGAGGTTTCACACTTCTCAATTGTCTGCAAACCAGACAAAGAGAGAGGCGTTCTTACGCTGTGTAGAAGACCTACATACCATGGGAGTGATCCGCCCAGTTCCAAAAGCGGAACAAGGACTAGGGTTTTGCTCAAACCTGTTTGTGGTTCCCAAAAAAGAGGGAACTTTCAGACCAATCTTGGATCTCAAAATTCTAAACAAATTCCTCAGAGTACCATCATTCAAGATGGAGACTATTCGGACTATTCTACCTCTGATCCAGGAGGGTCAATATATGACTACCGTGGACTTAAAGGATGCGTTTCTACACATCCCTATTCACAGAGATCATCATCAATTCCTCAGATTCGCCTTTCTGGACAGGCATTACCAGTTTGTGGCCCTTCCCTTCGGGTTGGCCACGGCTCCCAGAATTTTCACAAAGGTGCTAGGGTCCCTTTTGGCGGTTCTAAGGCTGCGGGGCATAGCAGTGGCACCTTATCTAGACGACATCTTAATTCAGGCGTCGACTTTCCAACTAGCCAAGTCTCACACGGACATCGTGTTGGCTTTTCTGAGATCTCACGGGTGGAAGGTGAACATAAAAAAAGAGTTCTCTCTTCCCTCTCACAAGAGTTTCCTTCCTAGGGACTCTGATAGACTCGGTAGAAATGAAAATATTTCTGACGGAGGTCAGAAAATCAAAACTCTTAACCACTTGCCGATCTCTTCATTCGATTCCTCGGCCATCAGTGGCTCAGTGCATGGTAACTGCAATGGACATAGTCCCTTTTGCCCGCCTACACCTCAGACCACTGCAACTATGCATGCTCAAACAGTGGAATGGGAATTATGCAGATTTATCGCCTCTACTGCATCTGGGCCAGGAGACCAGAGGACCAGAGATTCTCTTCTCTGGTGGTTGTCTCAGGACCACCTGTCTCAGGGAATGTGTTTCCACAGGCCAGTGTGGTTCATAGTAACGATAGATGCCAGCCTGTTAGGCTGGGGTGCAGTCTGGAACTCCCTGAAAGCACAGGGCTTATGGTCTCAGGAGGAATCTCTCCTCCCGATAAACATTCTAGAACTGAGAGCGATATTCAATGCGCTTCAGGCCTGTCCTCAGCTTGCTGCGGCTAAATTCATCAGATTTCAGTCGGACAACATCACGACTGTAGCTTATATCAATCATCAAGGAGGAGCACGGAGTTCTCTAGCGATGATGGAGGTAACCAAAATAATCCGATGGGCGGAGGATCACTCTTGCCATCTCTCAGCAATCCATATCCCAGGAGTAGAGAACTGGGAGGCGGATTTCCTAAGTCGTCAGACTTTTCATCCGGGGGAGTGGGAGCTCCATCCGGAGGTATTTGTCCAGCTGACTCAGCTATGGGGCACACCAGAATTGGATCTGATGGCGTCCCGTCAGAATGCCAAACTTCCTTGTTACGGGTCCAGGTCCCGGGATCCCCAGGCGGTACTGATAGATGCTCTAGCAGTGCCCTGGTCCTTCAATCTGGCCTATGTATTTCCACCGTTTCCTCTCCTCCCACGTCTGGTTGCCAGAATCAAGCAGGAGAGCGCTTCAGTGATTCTAATAGCACCTGCGTGGCCACGCAGGACTTGGTATGCAGACCTAGTGGACATGTCATCGGTTCCACTGTGGACTCTGCCAATGAGGCAGGACCTTCTAATCCAAGGTCCATTCACGCATCCAAATCTAATTTCTCTGCGTCTGACTGCTTGGAGATTGAACGCCTGATTCTATCAAAGCGTGGTTTCTCTGAGTCGGTCATTGATACCCTGATTCAGGCTAGAAAGCCTGTCACCAGGAAGATCTATCATAAGATTTGGCGCAAATATTTTTATTGGTGTGAATCCAAGGGTTACTCATGGAGTAGGATTCCTAGAATATTGTCCTTTCTCCAAGAAGGATTGGAGAAGGGATTATCAGCTAGTTCCTTAAAAGGACAAATATCGGCTTTGTCTATTCTTTTACACAATCGTCTGGCAGATGTCCCAGACGTTCAAGCCTTTAGTCAGGCCTTGGTTAGGATCAAGCTTGTACTTAAACCTGTTGCTCCGCCATGGAGCCTAAACTTAGTTCTTAATGTTCTTCATGGGGTTCCGTTAGAAGCTTAATATCTATGGAATGCATAGGTTCAATCTTGGAAAGTTTTGTTTTTAGTAGCTATCTCTTCGACTCGAAGAGTTTCTGAGTTATCTGCTTTACAGTGTGATACACCTTACCTTGTTTTCCATGCAGATAAGGTGGTTTTGCGTACCAAACCTGGGTTTCTTCCTAAGGTTGTTTCTAATAGGAATATCAATCAGGAGATTGTTGTTCCTTCACTGTGTCCTAATCCTTCATCAAAGAAGGAACGTCTGTTGCACAATCTTGATGTGGTTCATGCTTTAAAGTTCTACTTACTAGCAACTAAAGATTTCCGTCAAACATCTTCATTGTTTGTTGTTTATTCTGGTAAACGGAAAGGTCAAAAGGCTACGGCTACCTCTCCTTTTGGTTGAAAAGCATCATCAGTTTGGCTTATGAGACTGCTGGCCAGCAGCCTCCTGAAAGATTTACTTCTCATTCTACTAGAGCAGTAGCTTCCACATGGGCTTTTAAAAATGAGGCTTCTGTTGAACAGATTTGTAAGGCGGCGACTTGGTCTTCGCTTCATACTTTTTCCAAATTTTCCAAATTCTATACTTTTGCTTCTTCGGAGGCTATTTTTGGGAGAGAGGTTCTACAAGCAGTGGTGCCTTCCGTTTAAGGTCCCTGTCTTGTCCCTCCCTTCATCCGTGTCCTAAAGCTTTGGTATTGGTATCCCACAAGTATGGATGAATCCGTGGACTCAATACATCACAAGAGAAATAAATTTATCAGGTAAGCATAAATTGTTTTTTCAAAAGCATATGTACATATTCTCAGCAGCAGTAATGCACTAGTTGCTAATTGGTGGCTGCACACTGGCTCACCAGATGGGTTTTGCTAGCTCTCACTAGTGCATCACTGCTCTGAAGCGGTCTTTAACTGTGTGTTTATTCCCTTTGCAGAGGTTAAACACATAGTTATATGCATGTAGCAGTGAAATAATAACCTGCTATAACTTTTTTCTCTCTCACTTTTATAATTCAGATTGAGCTTTTGATTTTAAGCAATTTTCCAATTTACTTCTATTATCCAATTTGTTTTGTTCTCTTGGTATCCTTTGTTGTAAAGGATACCTAGGTAGGCTCAAGAGTTGCTGATTGGTGGCTGCACATCTATGCTGTATGTTATTGGCTCACCCAGTGCAATTAGGTAGCGATCAATAGTGCATTCCTGCTGTTTGAACAAAGGATACCAAAAGCAATTTAGATAATAGAAGTAAATTGGAAAGTTGTTTAGAATCACATGTTCTATCTGAACCATGAAAAAAATAAAATGGTTTCATGTTCCTTTAAAATCCTGAGCTGTCTGAAAGCCCCTTGTGTTATTGTTTTTTAGAGGGAATAATGAAAAAGTCCAGCAAACATTGTATAGATATTGGGTGCAATCTATAATAGGGCACTGCACAACCCTGTATCCATATGCAAAGTTCAGAAAAAGAATAGCAGCACTCCAAAAATGATAATTACCAGTCCTTTATTGTAGCCAAAAGCACAAGTGAAACAGCAACGTTTCGGACTAAATGTCCTTCATCATGCTATACCTACATCACTTCCACTTCCTCCTTATATACCCAAAAGGTGCACACCCACCAAATCACAATTAACACTTAGTATACCAAAACCTAACTTAACAATTTAGTGGCATATGCAAATATTCCAACATTATTTTCTCTTGTAAGGTGTATCCAGTCCACGGATCATCTGTTACTTGTGGGATATTCTCCTTCCCAACAGGAAGTTGCAAGAGGATCACCCACAGCAGAGCTGCTATATAGCTCCTCCCCTAACTGCCATATCCAGTCATTCTCTTGCAACTCTCAACAAGCATGGAGGTAGTAAGAGAGAAGTGGTGTAACGTAGTGTTTTTTTTGCTTCAATCCAAAGTTTATTTTAAATGGTACCGGAGTTGTGCTATTTTGTCCCAGGCAGAAAATAGCAGAAGAATCTGCCTGTGATTTCTATGATCTTAGCAGGTTGTAACTAAGATCCATTGCTGTTCTCACACATGACTGAAGAGAGAGGTAACTTCAGCGGGGGAATGACGTGCAGGTTATCCTGCTATGAGGTATGTGCAGTTGAAATTTTTTCTAGAAGATGTGAATGCTAGAAAATGCTGCTGATACCAGATTTATGTAAGGTAAGCCTGAATACAGTGATTTAATAGCGACTGGTATCATGCTTACTTTCTGAGGTAATACTCTTATAGATTTGCAATATAAAACGTTTGATGGAAATGTTTAAGCGTTTTTATATATGCTTTGGTGATATTGGGGCCTAGTTTTTTTCCACATGGCTGGCTTAAATTTGCCTAGAAACAGTTTCCTGAGACTTTCCACTGTGTTACTATGAGTGGGAGGGGCCTAATTTAGCGCTTTTTTGCGCAGTAACTTTTACAGACTGAGACATCCAGCTTCCTCCAGGAGTCCCTTGAATGATATAGGACCTCTCTCAAGGGCTCTTAGGCTTTCCAAAATAGTTTGTTGGGGAAGGTAGGCCCACAGCAAGGCTGTGGCAGTTTGGTGTGCTGTTAAAAAACGTCTATATTGTTTTTTTTATTTGTTTTTTTAACTAAGGGGTTAATCATCCATTTGCAAGTGGGTGCAGTGCTCTGTTAGCTTATTATACACACTGTAAAAATTTCGTTTGATTTACTGCTTTTTTTCACTGTTTTTCAAATTCTGACAAAAATTGTTTCTCTTAAAGGCACAGTACCGTTTTTATTTTTTGCTTGTTAACTTGATTTAAAGTGTTTTCCAAGCTTGCTGGTCTCATTGCTAGTCTGTTTAAACATGTCTGACATAGAGGAAACTCCTTGTTCATTATGTTTAGAAGCCATGGTGGAACCCCTCTTAGAATGTGTACCAAATGTACTGATTTCACTTTAAGTAATAAAGATGTCTTTAAAAAATTTATCACCAGAGGAATCTGACGAGGGGGAAGTTATGCCGACTAACTTGCCCCACGTGTCAGACCCTTTGACTCCCGCTCAAGGGACTCACGCTCTAATGGCGCCAAGTACATCTAGTGCGCCCATAGCGTTTACTTTACAAGACATGGCGGCGGTCATGGATAATACACTGTCAGTGGTATTGTCCAGACTACCAGGGTTTAGAAGAAAGCGAGATAGCTCTGGAGTTAGAAGAAATACAGAGCATACTGACGCTTTAAGAGCTATGTCTGATACTCCCTCACAATATACAGAAGCTGAGGAAGGAGAGCTTCTTTCTGTGGGTGATATTTCTGACTCAGGGAAAAAGATTCAAACTGATTCTGATATGTCTACATTTAAATTTAAACTTGAACACCTCCGCGTGTTGCTCAGGGAGGTTTTAGCTGCTCTGAATGACTGTGATACAATTGCAGTACCAGAAAAAGTGTGTAGATTGGACAAATACTATGCAGTGCCGGTGTGCACTGATGTTTTTCCAATACCTAAAAGGTTTACAGAAATTATTACTAAGGAATGGGATAGACCAGGTGTGCCGTTCTCTCCCCCTCCTATTTTTAAGAAAATGTTTCAGATAGATGCCACCACACGGGACTTATGGCAGACAGTCCCTAAGGTGGAGGGTGCAGTTTCTACCCTAGCTAAGCGTACTACTATCCCTGTCGAGGACAGTTGTGCTTTCTCAGATCCAATGGATAAAAAGTTAGAGGGTTACCTTAAGAAAATGTTTATTCAACAAGGTTTTATTCTACAGCCCCTTGCATGCATTGCCCCAGTCACTGCTGCTGCGGCTTTCTGGTTTGAGTCTCTGGAAGAGGCTTTACAGGTAGAGACCCCATTGGATGACATACTTGACAGGCTTAGAGCACTTAAGCTAGCCAATTCTTTTGTTTCTGATGCCATTGTTCACTTGACTAAACTAACGGCTAAAAATTCTGGTTTTGCTATTCAAGTGCGCAGGGAGCTATGGCTTAAATCGTGGTCAGCTGACGTTACTTCAAAGTCTAAGCTGCTTAACATTCCCTTCAAGGGGCAAACCCTATTCGGGCCTGGTTTGAAGGAGATCATTTCTGATATCACTGGAGGAAAAGGTCATGCCCTTCCTCAGGATAGGTCCAAATCAAGGGCCAAACAGTCTCATTTTCGTGCCTTTCGAAACTTCAAGGCGAGTGCGACATCAACTTCCTCTAATGCAAAACAAGAGGGAACTTTTGCCCAGTCCATGTCGGTCTGGAGACCTAACCAGACCTGGAGCAAAGGGAAGCAGGTCAAAGAGCCTGCTGCTGCCCCTAAGACAGCATAAAATATCAGCCCCCTATCCGGTAATGGATCTAGTAGGGGGCAGACTTTCGCTCTTCGCCCAGGCTTGGGCAAGAGATGTCCAGGATCCCTGGGCGTTGGAAATTGTATCCCAGGGATATCTTCTGGACTTTAAAGCTTCTCCTCCAAAAGGGATATTTCACCTTTCACAATTATCTACAAACCAGATAAAGAGAGAGGCATTTTTACACTGTGTTCAAGACCTCCTAGTTATGGGAGTGATCCACCCAGTTCCAAAGGAGGAACAGGGACAAGGATTCTATTCAAATCTGTTTGTGGTTCCCAAAAAAGAGGGAACCTTCAGACCGATCTTAGATCTCAAGATCTTAAACAAATTTCTCAGGGTCCCATCATTCAAGATGGAGACTATTCGTACCATCCTGCCTATGATCCAGGAGGGTCAATACATGACTACAGTGGATTTAAAGGATGCGTATCTTCACATTCCGATACACAAAGATCATCATCGGTTTCTCAGATTTGCCTTCCTAGACAGGCATTACCAGTTTGTAGCTCTTCCATTTGGGTTAGCTACAGCCCCAAGAATCTTTACGAAGGTTCAAGGGTCACTTCTGGCGGTCCTAAGGCCGCGGGGCATAGCAGTGGCCCCTTATTTAGACGACATTCTGATACAGGCGTCAAATTTCAAAATTGGCAAGTCTCATACGGACATAGTTCTGGCATTTCTGAGGTCGCATGGGTGGAAAGTGAATGAAGAAAAGAGTTCTCTATCCCCTCTCACAAGAGTATCCTTCTGGGAACTCTAATAGATTCTGTAGAAATGAGGATTTCCCTGACAGAGACCAGGTTATCAAAACTTCTAAATTCCTGCCGTGTTCTTTATTCCACTCCTCGCCCTTCGGTGGCTCAGTGTATGGAAGTAATCGGCTTAATGGTAGCGGCAATGGACATAGTGCCGTTTGCACGTCTACATCTCAGACCGCTGCAACTATGCATGCTCAGTCAGTGGATTGGGGATTACACAGATTTGTCCCCTCTACTAAATCTGGATCAAGAGACCAGGGATTCTCTTCTCTGGTGGCTATCTCGGGTCCATCTGTTCAAGGGAATGACCTTTTGCAGGCCAGATTGGACAATTGTAACGACAGGTGCCAGCCTTCTAGGCTGGGGGGCAGTCTGGAACTCCCTGAAGGCTCAGGGATCGTGGACTCAGGAGGAGACACTCCTTCCAATAAACATTCTGGAACTAAGAGCGATATTCAATGCTCTTCAGGCTTGGCCTCAGCTAGCGACAATGAGGTTCATCAGATTTCAGTCGGACAGCATCACGACTGTGGCTTACATCAACCATCAAGGGGGAACAAGGAGTTCCCTAGCGATGTTAGAAGTCTCAAAGATAATTTGCTGGGCAGAGATTCACTCTTGCCACCTATCAGCTATCCATATCCCAGGTGTAGAGAACTGGGAGGCGGATTTTCTAAGTCGACAGACTTTTCACCCGGGGGAGTGGGAACTCCATCCGGAGGTGTTTGCACAATTGATGCTGCTCCCTCGTCTGATTGCCAAAATCAAGCAGGAGAGAGCATCGGTGATCTTGATAGCGCCTGCGTGGCCACGCAGGACTTGGTATGCAGATCTGGTGGACATGTCATCCTTTCCACCATGGACTCTGCCGCTGAGACAGGACCTTCTACTTCAAGGTCCTTTCAACCATCCAAATCTAATTTCTCTGAGGCTGACTGCCTGGAGATTGAACGCTTGATTTTATCAAAGCGTGGTTTCTCCGAGTCAGTCATTGATACCTTAATTCAGGCACGAAAGCCTGTCACCAGGAAAATCTATCATAAGATATGGCGTAAATATCTTTATTGGTGTGAATCCAAGGGCTACTCATGGAGTAAGGTCAGGATTCCCAGGATATTATTTTTTCTCCAAGAAGGATTGGAGAAAGGATTGTCAGCTAGTTCCTTAAAAGGACAGATTTCTGCGCTATCCTTTTGCACAAGCATCTGGCGGATGTTCCAGACGTTCAGGCATTTTGTCAGGCTTTAGTTAGAATCAAGCCTGTGTTTAAACCTGTTGCTCCACCTTGGAGCTTAAATTTGGTTCTTAAAGTTCTTCAGGGGGTTCTGTTTGAACCTCTTCATTCCATAGATATCAAACTTTTATCTTGGAAAGTTCTTTTTTTGGTAGCTATTTCCTCGGCTCGTAGAGTTTCAGAGTTATCTGCCTTACAATGTGATTCTCCTTATCTGATCTTCCATGCTGATAAGGTAGTTCTGCGTACCAAACCTGGGTTTTTACCTAAGGTGGTATCTAATAAGAATATCAATCAGGTGATTGTTGTTCCATCATTGTGTCCTAATCCTTCTTCAAAGAAGGAACGTCTATTACACAATCTTGACGTGGTTCGTGCTTTAAAATATTATTTACAAGCTACTAAAGATTTTCTTCAAACATCTGCTTTGTTTGTGGTCTACTATGGACAGAGGAGAGGCCAAAAGGCTTCGGCAACCTCTCTCTCTTTCGTTTTGGCTAAGAAGTATAATCCGCTTAGCTTATGAGACTGCTGGCCAGCAGCCTCCTGAAAGGATTACAGCTCATTCTATTAGAGCTGTGGCTTCCACATGGGCCTTTAAAAATGAGGCTTCTGTTGAACAGATTTGCAAGGCGGCGACTTGGTCTTCGCTGCATACCTTTTCAAAATTCTATAAATTTGATACTTTTGCTTCTTCGGAGGCTATTTTTGGGAGAAAGGTTTTACAGGCAGTGGTACCTTCCGTTTAAGTACCTGCCTTGTCCCTTCCTTCATCCGTGTACTTTAGCTTTGGTATTGGTATCCCACAAGTAATGGATGATCCGTGGACTGGATACACCTTACAAGAGAAAACATAATTTATGCTTACCTGATAAATTTATTTCTCTTGTGGTGTATCCAGTCCACGGCCCGCCCTGTCATTTTAAGGCAGGTATTTTTTAAATTTTAAACTACAGTCACCACTGCACCCTATGGTATCTCCTTTCTCTGCTTGTCTTCGGTCGAATGACTGGATATGGCAGTTAGGGGAGGAGCTATATAGCAGCTCTGCTGTGGGTGATCCTCTTGCAACTTCCTGTTGGGAAGGAGAATATCCCACAAGTAATGGATGATCCGTGGACTGGATACACCACAAGAGAAATAAATTTATCAAGGAAGCATAAATTATGTTTTTCTAAAAATTACTTTATACAAGTTAATAACTTATTCATCTTATACAAAAGAAAGAAAAATGTTACACAGATAATTGGAGGACATCAAAATATATCAAGGAGATTCTGTCTACCTACAAATACAGAATAATTTGTGTTTTTATTTTTCTTGTTACTTATTAATAACAACACTATTACAAAAACACTATTTGACTGTCAGAGACAATATTACACACTAAATGCCAAAAATGTTATTTCTACAGGAAAATAGACAAATCATACTCTTTATTCATACCAATTGGTACTAGTGAGTTTAGAGTAAAGATCCAAAATGCCTCTCTCTGCTTGAGGTACTGCTCTCTATCACCTCCTCGCCTACAGGGAGAGATATGCGCTAATACTTGGAATCTCAATTGACTAACCCCATGTTGGGCCTCCATGAAATGACTGGCCACTGGTGATTTCAGATTATTTCTCCTAATACTTGACTTATGCTCAGTGATCCTATCCCTAACCCTGCGGGTCGTCTCACCTATATAAATAAGGCCACACGGGCACTTAAGGAGGTATATCGCAAAGTCAGTATTACATGTTAAAAATTCTTTAATCCAAATTTTTTTTTTCAGATTGAGGATGTACAAAATTTGGCCCCTTTATCATGTTGTTACAATGTGAAGATCCCAAGCAAGGGTAACAACCTAGATTTTTCTTTGTAATGTACCCTTGTCTACCAGTTTTGGCACTGCCAATATCCGCCTTTACCAGAGTATCTCTTAAATTTATCCCTCTTTTTTATAAGCTGGCATAGGGACATTCTGGAACTCTGGTATACCTGGATTACAATTCTTCAGAATATACCAATGCCTATGAATAATTCTCTGAATCTGAGTACTCAATTCATTATATTCTGAAATGAAAACCAATCTGTCTTTATTTCTATCCTTTGATTAAATCATCTCTAGCAATCTTCATAGTGTTTCTAATCTCTTTATCAATCAATTCTTTATCATATCCTCTGTCCAAAAAGAGATGACCCATCTCCTTGAGTCTTTCTTCACTTTTTCTGTCATCTGACACAATGCGGCGAACCCGCATAAATTGACTCTTGGGAAGGGAATTCCTCAAGGACAGAGGATGTGCACTACTTGCCAGTAATAGATCATATCTGTCAGTTTCCTTTTTATACAAATCCACCTTGATTCTACCATTTTCCTTAATCACCAGAGTATCTAGGAATGCTAAGCTCTCCTCACTATGAACCAAAGTAAATTTTATATTCACTGTGGCGGAATTTAAAATCTCCACAAACTGCAATAGGCTTCCAATGTCGCCCAGCCACATGCCAAACACATCGTCAATATAGCGCCACCAGGTGGCGCCATATTCCTTAAAGAGATTATTATTATATACCAATTTTTCTTCATAAATACTCAGAAAGATGTTGGCATATGTAGGGGCGACATTGGAGCCCATTGCAGTTCCCTGTTTCTGTATGTAGAACTGATCCTGAAATAGGAAATAATTATACCGTAATATAATGTCTAACAGCTCTAAAATTAACTCCTTCTCATCCACAGTGAATAAATTAGAATCAGCCATTACCTTGTTCACAGCCCCCACACCCCCATCATGACTGATGGAAGTGTAGAGGCTAGAAACATCCATGCTGTACAGAATGCACTTATTTAAAGGGACAGAAATATTTTCTAATTTATTCAGAAAATCCCCTGTATCCTTGATATATGATTGTGATTCAACAACAAATCTCCTCAACAATTGATCTAAATACACTGAAACATTCGAGAAAACACTGTCAACACTTGCCACAATGGGGCGTCCTGGTGGTTTTGTCAAATTTTTATGCACCTTAGGAAGTGTATATATGACAGGTGTTCTCGGATGTTTATTGATCAAGAATTCTTTCTCCTCTGGACCAATGATGCCTTTATGAATTGCAACATCAATACACTTGTTAAGCTCTTTTTGAACAGCAAACACAGGATTATAAGATATTGGTTCATAAATATCTCTATCTGACAATTGGCGTAATATTTCTGATATATAATCTTCTTTATTCTGTACAATTGTGGTCCCGCCCTTATCGGCAGATTTAATTATTATTTGGTTGTTCCTTTTAATATTTAATAGACCCTCTCTTTCCTTTCTAGAAAAATTAGTAGTCCTATATCTATACTTAGCACCAATGCCACTGTATTTCTTTCTAAGTCTGTTAACATCTGAATAAACCTGGTACATAAAGGTATCTACACTCTTGTGATAGTATTGAGGGTTAAATTTCTTTTTTATTCTCAATTGCAATTTCCTTATACTTAGCATTCCTGCCGTATTCAAATTATCAGTAGCAGAATCATTTGATTGCATATCACTCCCCTCATTATGTTTCAATGCAAAGAAAGATTTAAATTTTATGCTCCTAAACAAACGATATAAATCTTGGTCAAGATGAAAGAAATTACATTTATATTGAGGACAAAAAAAAAGTCCCTTCTCCAGAATATACAGTTCATCATTAGTCAAAGATTGATCAGAAATATTTATTACCAGTTCCTCTTTTGTCTCCAATCTTGTCTCACTTGTAGAGCTCCCATCTGTATTACCTATTTCTTTTGTTGGGCCGTCGCTCCCCTCTGGCGGGTGCTGCGTGTTTTCGTTGCCCCTTCTGTGCCTGTTTCCTGCCTCCGCGGCGGAGTCTCTTACCGATGTTTTTGTTCCGTCCGAGTCCCCCGTCGACTCACTGGAGCTGTTTGGTTCAGCGTTCTCTTTCCTTGTCTTCCTCTGTCTCCGCCATCTTGGGATGTTCACATTGTAACAACATGATAAAGGGGCCAAATTTTGTACATCCTCAATCTGGAAAAAAAATTTGGATTAAAGAATTTTTAACATGTAATACTGACTTTGCGATATACCTCCTTAAGTGCCTGTGTGGCCTTATTTATATAGGTGAGACGACCCGCAGGGTTAGGGATAGGATCACCGAGCATAAGTCAAGTATTAGGAGAAATAATCTGAAATCACCAGTGGCCACTCATATCATGGAGGCTCAACATGGGGTTAGTCAATTGAGATTCCAAGTATTAGAGGATATCTCTCCCTGTAGGCGAGGAGGTGATAGAGAGCAGTACCTCAAGCAGAGAGAGGCATTTTGGATCTTTACTCTAAACTCACTAGTACCAATGGGTATGAATAAAGAGTATGATCTATCTATTTTCCTGTAGAAATAAATTTTTTGGCATTTAGTGTGTAATATTGTCTCTGACAGTCAAATAGTGTTTTTGTAATAGTGTTGTTATTAATAAGTAACAAGAAAAACAAAAATTATTCTGTATTTGTAGGTAGACAGAATCTCCTTGATATATTTTGATGTCCTCCAATTATCTGTGTAACATTTTTCTTTCTTTTGTATAAGATGAATAAGTTATTAACTTGTATAAAGTAATTTTTAGAAAAATAATGTTGGAATATTTGCATATGCCACTAAATTGTTAAGTTAGGTTTTGGTATACTAAGTTTTAATTGTGATTTGGTGGGTGTGCACCTTTTGGGTATATAAGGAGGAAGTGGAAGTGATGTAGGTATAGCATGATGAAGGACATGTAGTCCGAAACGTTGCTGTTTCACTTGTGCTTTTGGCTATAATAAAGGACTGGTAATTATCATTTTTGGAGTGCTGCTATTCTTTTTCTGAACATTGTTTTTTAGAAGAACAAAATGTGTGAAAAAGTGCTACACCTGTATTTCTGTTGTGGGCTCTGTTATTTACTGTTCCTTACTGTGTTTATTTCATCAGTATTTCTCTAGTGAGCTCTGTTATTTACTGTTCCTTACTGTGCTTATTTCACCAGTATTTCTCTAGTGAGCTCTATGTTATTTACTGTTCCTTACTGTGCCTATTTCACCAGTATTTCTCTAGTGAGCTCTGTTATTTACTGTTCCTTACTGTGCTATTTCACCAGTATTTCTCTAGTGAGCTCTATGTTATTTACTGTTCCTTACTGTGCCTATTTCACCAGTATTTCTCTAGTGAGCTCTGTTATTTACTGTTCCTTACTGTGCTTATTTCACCAGTATTTCTCTAGTGAGCTCTGTTATTTACTGTTCCTTCCTGTGCCTATTTCACCAGTATTTCTCTAGTGAGCTCCGTGTTATTTACTGTTCCTTACTGTGCTTATTTCACCAGTATTTCTCTAGTGAGCTCTGTGTTATTGACTGTTCCTTACTGTGCCTATTTCACCAGCATTTCTCTATTGAGCTCTGTGTTATTTACTGTTCCTTACTGTGCTTATTTAACTAGTATTTGTCTAGTGAGCTCTGTTATTTACTGTTCATTACTGTGTTTATTTCACCAGTATTTCTCTAGTGAGCTCTGTGTTATTTACTGTTCCTTACTGTGCTATTTCACCAGTATTTCTCTAGTGAGCTCTGTTATTTACTGTTCCTTACTGTGCTTATTTCACCAGTATTTCTCTAGTGAGTTCTGTTATTTACTGTTCCTTACTGTGCTTATTTCACCAGTATTTCTCTAGTGAGCTCTGTGTTATTGACTGTTCCTTACTGTGCCTATTTCACCAGCATTTCTCTATTGAGCTCTGTGTTATTTACTGTTCCTTACTGTGCTTATTTCACCAGTATTTGTCTAGTGAGCTCTGTTATTTACTGTTCATTACTGTGTTTATTTCACCAGTATTTCGCTAGTGAGCTCTGTGTTATTTACTGTTCATTACTGTGCTATTTCACCAGTATTTCTCTATTGAGCTCTGTTATTTACTGTTCATTACCTCACCACACCCACAATTCAGTTTTACAAAAATTTGGATTAAAGAATTTTTAACATGTAATACTGACTTTGCGATATACCTCCTTAAGTGCCTGTGTGGCCTTATTTATATAGGTGAGACGACCCGCAGGGTTAGGGATAGGATCACCGAGCGTAAGTCAAGTATTAGGAGAAATAATCTGAAATCACCAGTGGCCACTCATATCATGGAGGCTCAACATGGGGTTAGTCAATTGAGATTCCAAGTATTAGAGGATATCTCTCCCTGTAGGCGAGGAGGTGATAGAGAGCAGTACCTCAAGCAGAGAGAGGCATTTTGGATCTTTACTCTAAACTCACTAGTACCAATGGGTATGAATAAAGAGTATGATCTATCTATTTTCCTGTAGAAATAAAAATTTTGGCATTTAGTGTGTAATATTGTCTCTGACAGTCAAATAGTGTTTTTGTAATAGTGTTGTTATTAATAAGTAACAAGAAAAATAAAAACAAAAATCATTCTGTATTTGTAGGTAGACAGAATCTCCTTGATATATTTTGATGTCCTCCAATTATCTGTGTAACATTTTTCTTTCTTTTGTATAAGATGAATAAGTTATTAACTTGTATAAAGTAATTTTTAGAAAAATAATGTTGGAATATTTGCATATGCCACTAAATTGTTAAGTTAGGTTTTGGTATACTAAGTGTTAATTGTGATTTGGTGGGTGTGCACCTTTTGGGTATATAAGGAGGAAGTGGAAGTGATGTAGGTATAGCATGATGAAGGACATGTAGTCCGAAACGTTGCTGTTTCACTTGTGCTTTTGGCTATAATAAAGGACTGGTAATTATCATTTTTGGAGTGCTGCTATTCTTTTTCTGAACATTGTTTTTTAGAAGAACAAAATGTGTGAAAAAGTGCTACACCTGTATTTCTGTTGTGGGCTCTGTTATTTACTGTTCCTTACTGTGTTTATTTCATCAGTATTTCTCTAGTGAGCTCTGTTATTTACTGTTCCTTACTGTGCTTATTTCACCAGTATTTCTCTAGTGAGCTCTATGTTATTTACTGTTCCTTACTGTGCTTATTTCACCAGTATTTGTCTAGTGAGCTCTGTTATTTACTGTTCCTTACAGTGCTTATTTCACAAGTATTTGTCTAGTGAGCTCTGTTATTTACTGTTCCTTACTGTGCTTATTTCATCAGTATTTCTCTAGTGAGCTCCCTGTTATTTACTGTTCCTTACTGTGCTTATTTCACCAGTATTTCTTTCATGTAATTAGCAAGAGTCCATGAGCTAGTGACGTATGGGATATACATTCCTACCAGGAGGGGCAAAGTTTCCCAAATCTTAAAATGCCTATAAATACACCCCTCACCACACCCACAATTCAGTTTTACAAACTTTGCCTCCCGTGGAGGTGTTGAAGTAAGTTTGTGCTAGATTCTACGTTGATATGCGCTTAACAGCAGGCTGGAGCCCGGTTTTCCTCTCAGAGTGCAGTGAATGTCAGAGGGATGTGAAGAGAGTATTGCCTATTTGAATTCAATGGTCTCCTTCTACGGGATCTATTTCATAGGTTCTCTGTTATCGGTCGTAGAGATTCATCTCTTACCTCCCTTTTCAGATCGACGATATACTCTTTTATATACCATTACCTCTACTGATTCTCGTTTCAGTACTGGTTTGGCTATCTGCTATATGTAGATGAGTGTCCTGGGGTAAGTAAGTCTTATTTTTTGTGACACTCTAAGCTATGGTTGGGCACTTTATACGTAAAGTTCTAAATATATGTCTTTAAACTTATATTTGCCATGATTCAGGATAATCAGTATTCCTTCTTTCAGACTTTCAGTTTCATTATTTGGGAAAATGCATATGAATAAAATATTTTTTCTTACCTTAAAGACATTTTCTAATTGACTTTTTTCCTTGCGGGCTGTTAGGCTCGCGGGGGCAGAAAATGCTTCAATTTATTGCGTCATTCTTGGCGCAAACTTTTTTGGCGCAAAATTTTGTCATTTCCGGCGCCATAGTTGACGCCGGAAGTTTACACGTGGTTGCGTCATTTTTTACGCATGTGTGTTACAGACGTTTTCTCCAACATAGGTGTGTCCGGTCCACGGCGTCATCCTTACTTGTGGGATATTCTCTTCCCCAACAGGAAATGGCAAAGAGCCCAGCAAAGCTGGTCACATGATCCCTCCTAGGCTCCGCCTACCCCAGTCATTCTCTTTGCCGTTGTACAGGCAACATCTCCACGGAGATGGCTTAGAGTTTTTTAGTGTTTAACTGTAGTTTTTATTATTCAATCAAGAGTTTGTTATTTTGAAATAGTGCTGGTATGTACTATTTACTCAGAAACAGAAAAGAGATGAAGATTTCTGTTTGTATGAGGAAAATGATTTTAGCAACCGTAACTAAAATCCATGGCTGTTCCACACAGGACTGTTGAGAGCAATTAACTTCAGTTGGGGGAACAGTGTGCAGTCTCTTGCTGCTTGAGGTATGACACATTCTAACAAGACGATGTAATGCTGGAAGCTGTCATTTTCCCTATGGGATCCGGTAAGCCATGTTTATTACGATCGTAAATAAGGGCTTCACAAGGGCTTATTAAGACTGTAGACTTTTCTGGGCTAAATCGATTCATTATTAACACATATTTAGCCTTGAGGAATCATTTTATCTGGGTATTTTGATATAATAATATCGGCAGGCACTGTATTAGACACCTTATTTCTTAGGGGCTTTCCCAAAGCATAAGCAGAGCCTCATTTTCGCGCCGGTGTGGCGCACTTGTTTTTGAGAGGCATGGCATGCAGTTGCATGTGAGAGGAGCTCTGATACTTAGAAAAGTCTTTCTGAAGGCGTCATTTGGTATCGTATTCCCCTTTGGGTTTGGTTGGGTCTCAGCAAAGCAGATACCAGGGACTGTAAAGGGGTTAAAGTTTTAAAACGGCTCCGGTTCCGTTATTTTAAGGGTTAAAGCTTCCAAATTTGGTGTGCAATACTTTTAAGGCTTTAAGACACTGTGGTGAAAATTTGGTGAATTTTGAACGATTCCTTCATGTTTTTTCGCAATTGCAGTAATAAAGTGTGTTCAGTTTAAAATTTAAAGTGACAGTAACGGTTTTATTTTAAAACGTTTTTTGTACTTTCTTATCAAGTTTATGCCTGTTTAACATGTCTGAACTACCAGATAGACTGTGTTCTGAATGTGGGGAAGCCAGAATTCCTATTCATTTAAATAAATGTGATTTATGTGATAATGACAATGATGCCCAAGATGATTCCTCAAGTGAGGGGAGTAAGCATGGTACTGCATCATTCCCTCCTTCGTCTACACGAGTCTTGCCCACTCAGGAGGCCCCTAGTACATCTAGCGCGCCAATACTCCTTACTATGCAACAATTAACGGCTGTAATGGATAATTCTGTCAAAAACATTTTAGCCAAAATGAACCCTTGTCAGCGTAAGCGTGGCTGCTCTGTTCTAGTTACTGAAGAGCATGACGACGCTGATATTAATATCTCTGAAGGGCCCCTAACCCAATCTGAGGGGGCCAGGGAGGTTTTGTCTGAGGGAGAAATTACTGATTCAGGGAACATTTCTCAACAGGCTGAACCTGATGTGATTGCATTTAAATTTAAGTTGGAACATCTCCGCATTTTGCTTAAGGAGGTATTATCCACTCTGGATGATTGTGAAAAGTTGGTCATCCCAGAGAAACTATGTAAAATGGACAAGTTCCTAGAGGTGCCGGGGCTCCCAGAAGCTTTTCCTATACCCAAGCGGGTGGCGGACATTGTTAATAAAGAATGGGAAAGGCCCGGTATTCCTTTCGTCCCTCCCCCCATATTTAAAAAATTGTTTCCTATGGTCGACCCCAGAAAGGACTTATGGCAGACAGTCCCCAAGGTCGAGGGAGCGGTTTCTACTTTAAACAAACGCACCACTATACCCATAGAGGATAGTTGTGCTTTCAAGGATCCTATGGATAAAAAATTAGAAGGTTTGCTTAAAAAGATGTTTGTTCAGCAGGGTTACCTTCTACAACCAATTTCATGCATTGTCCCTGTCACTACAGCCGCATGTTTCTGGTTTGATGAACTGATAAAGGCGCTCGATAGTGATTCTCCTCCTTATGAGGAGATTATGGACAGAATCAATGCTCTCAAATTGGCTAATTCTTTCACCCTAGACGCCACTTTGCAATTGGCTAGGTTAGCGGCTAAGAATTCTGGGTTTGCTATTGTGGCGCGCAGAGCGCTTTGGTTGAAATCTTGGTCGGCTGATGCGTCTTCCAAGAACAAGCTACTAAACATTCCTTTCAAGGGGAAAACGCTGTTTGGCCCTGACTTGAAAGAGATTATCTCTGATATCACTGGGGGTAAGGGCCACGCCCTTCCTCAGGATCGGCCTTTCAAGGCAAAAAATAGACCTAATTTTCGTCCCTTTCGTAAAAACGGACCAGCCCAAAGTGCTACGTCCTCTAAGCAAGAGGGTAATACTTCTCAAGCCAAGCCAGCTTGGAGACCAATGCAAGGCTGGAACAAGGGAAAGCAGGCCAAGAAACCTGCCACTGCTACCAAGACAGCATGAAATATTGGCCCCCGATCCGGGACCGGATCTGGTGGGGGGCAGACTCTCTCTCTTCGCTCAGGCTTGGGCAAGAGATGTTCTGGATCCTTGGGCGCTAGAAATAGTCTCCCAGGGTTATCTTCTGGAATTCAAGGGACTTCCCCCAAGGGGGAGGTTCCACAGGTCTCAGTTGTCTTCAGACCACATAAAAAGACAGGCGTTCTTACATTGTGTAGAAGACCTGTTAAAGATGGGAGTGATTCATCCTGTTCCATTAAGAGAACAAGGGATGGGGTTCTACTCCAATCTGTTCATAGTTCCCAAAAAAGAGGGAACGTTCAGACCAATCTTAGATCTCAAGATCTTAAACAAGTTTCTCAAGGTTCCATCGTTCAAGATGGAAACCATTCGAACTATTCTTCCTTCCATCCAGGAAGGTCAATTCATGACCACGGTGGATTTAAAGGATGCGTATCTACATATTCCTATCCACAAGGAACATCATCGGTTCCTAAGGTTTGCATTCCTGGACAAACATTACCAGTTCGTGGCGCTTCCTTTCGGATTAGCCACTGCTCCAAGGATTTTCACAAAGGTACTAGGGTCCCTTCTAGCGGTGCTAAGACCAAGGGGCATTGCAGTAGTACCTTACCTGGACGACATTCTGATTCAAGCGTCGTCCCTTCCTCAAGCAAAGGCTCACACGGACATCGTCCTGGCCTTTCTCAGATCTCACGGCTGGAAAGTGAACGTGGAAAAGAGTTCTCTATCCCCGTCAACAAGGGTTCCCTTCTTGGGAACAATTATAGACTCCTTAGAAATGAGGATTTTTCTAACAGAGGCCAGAAAAACAAAACTTCTAGACTCTTGTCGGATACTTCATTCCGTTCCTCTTCCTTCCATAGCTCAGTGCATGGAAGTGATCGGGTTGATGGTAGCGGCAATGGACATAGTTCCTTTTGCGCGCATTCATCTAAGACCATTACAACTGTGCATGCTCAGTCAGTGGAATGGGCACTATACAGACTTGTCTCCAAAGATACGAGTAAATCAGAGGACCAGAGACTCACTCCGTTGGTGGCTGTCCCTGAACAACCTGTCACAAGGGATGACATTCCGCAGACCAGAGTGGGTCATTGTCACGACCGACGCCAGTCTGATGGGCTGGGGCGCGGTCTGGGGATCCCTGAAAGCTCAGGGTCTTTGGTCTCGGGAAGAATCTCTTCTACCGATAAATATTCTGGAACTGAGAGCGATATTCAATGCTCTCAAGGCTTGGCCTCAGCTAGCGAGGACCAAGTTCATACGGTTTCAATCAGACAACGTGACGACTGTTGCGTACATCAACCATCAGGGGGGAACAAGGAGTTCCCTAGCGATGGAAGAAGTGACCAAAATCATTCTATGGGCGGAGTCTCACTCCTGCCACCTGTCTGCTATCCACATCCCAGGAGTGGAAAATTGGGAAGCGGATTTTCTGAGTCGTCAGACATTGCATCCGGGGGAGTGGGAACTCCATCCGGAAATCTTTGCCCAAGTCACTCAGCTGTGGGGCATTCCAGACATGGATCTAATGGCCTCTCGTCAGAACTTCAAAGTTCCTTGCTACGGGTCCAGATCCAGGGATCCCAAGGCGGCTCTAGTGGATGCACTAGTAGCACCTTGGACCTTCAAACTAGCTTATGTGTTCCCGCCGTTTCCTCTCATCCCCAGGCTGGTAGCCAGGATCAATCAGGAGAGGGCGTCGGTGATCTTGATAGCTCCTGCGTGGCCACGCAGGACTTGGTATGCAGATCTGGTGAATATGTCATCGGCTCCACCTTGGAAGCTACCTTTGAGACGAGACCTTCTTGTTCAGGGTCCGTTCGAACATCCGAATCTGGTTTCACTCCAGCTGACTGCTTGGAGATTGAACGCTTGATTTTATCGAAGCGAGGATTCTCAGATTCTGTTATCGATACTCTTGTTCGGGCCAGAAAGCCTGTAACTCGAAAGATTTACCACAAGATTTGGAAAAAATATATCTGTTGGTGTGAATCTAAAGGATTCCCTTGGGACAAGGTTAAGATTCCTAGGATTCTATCCTTCCTTCAAGAAGGATTGGAAAAAGGATTATCTGCAAGTTCCCTGAAGGGACAGATTTCCGCCTTGTCGGTGTTACTTCACAAAAAGCTGGCAGCTGTGCCAGATGTTCAAGCCTTTGTTCAGGCTCTGGTTAGAATCAAGCCTGTTTACAAACCTTTGACTCCTCTCTGGAGTCTCAATTTAGTTCTTTCAGTTCTTCAGGGGGTTCCGTTTGAACCCTTGCATTCCGTTGATATTAAATTATTATCTTGGAAAGTTTTGTTTTTGGTTGCAATTTCTTCTGCTAGAAGAGTTTCAGAATTATCTGCTCTGCAGTGTTCTCCTCCTTATCTGGTGTTCCATGCAGATAAGGTGGTTTTGCGTACTAAACCTGGTTTTCTTCCGAAAGTTGTTTCTAACAAAAACATTAACCAGGAGATTATCGTACCTTCTCTGTGTCCGAAACCAGTTTCAAAGAAGGAACGTTTGTTGCACAATTTGGATGTTGTTCGCGCTCTAAAATTCTATTTAGATGCTACAAAGGATTTTAGACAAACATCTTCCTTGTTTGTTGTTTATTCCGGTAAAAGGAGAGGTCAAAAAGCAACTTCTACCTCTCTCTCTTTTTGGATTAAAAGCATCATCAGATTGGCTTACGAGACTGCCGGACGGCAGCCTCCCGAAAGAATCACAGCTCATTCCACTAGGGCTGTGGCTTCCACATGGGCCTTCAAGAACGAGGCTTCTGTTGATCAGATATGTAGGGCAGCGACTTGGTCTTCACTGCACACTTTTACCAAATTTTACAAGTTTGATACTTTTGCTTCTTCTGAGGCTATTTTTGGGAGAAAGGTTTTGCAAGCCGTGGTGCCTTCCATTTAGGTGACCTGATTTGCTCCCTCCCTTCATCCGTGTCCTAAAGCTTTGGTATTGGTTCCCACAAGTAAGGATGACGCCGTGGACCGGACACACCTATGTTGGAGAAAACAGAATTTATGTTTACCTGATAAATTACTTTCTCCAACGGTGTGTCCGGTCCACGGCCCGCCCTGGTTTTTTTAATCAGGTCTGATATTTTATTTTCTTTAACTACAGTCACCACGGTACCATATGATTTCTCCTATGCAAATATTCCTCCTTAACGTCGGTCGAATGACTGGGGTAGGCGGAGCCTAGGAGGGATCATGTGACCAGCTTTGCTGGGCTCTTTGCCATTTCCTGTTGGGGAAGAGAATATCCCACAAGTAAGGATGACGCCGTGGACCGGACACACCGTTGGAGAAAGTAATTTATCAGGTAAACATAAATTCTGTTTTTTTGCACCAAAAAGTGTGGGCGTCATACTTGGCGCCAAAAAATGTGGGCGTCATACTTGGCGCCAAAAAATGTGGGCGTCATACTTGGCGCCACTTTTTTTCACATTATTTAAGTTTCACTTTTTTGTTGCTTCTGGTTGCTAGAGGCTTGTTTGTTTTGCATTTTCCCCATTCCCGAAACTGTCATTTAAGGAATTTGATAATTTTGCTTTATATGTTGTTTTTTTCTATTACATATTGCAAGATTTTCCATAAATTATTCCTGGATCAGAACATACTGAGGGATTCCTGTTGACTAAGAAGTCCTACCAAACTAAGTTCATTTATTTTAAATGTTATGAATCTTTATCTTTAGCTATGGTTTGTAATAAGTTATCATGATAAACTTTTACGTGCAGAATCCATTAGTATTTATGCTTTATGTATTGCTTTTCTTTTTACATCTTATGTACAAGATATACTTAGAAAATTTATAAGAATATTTTTCTGATTCTAGGTTAAGGCTTTGTCTGACTTTGCGCCTTCTATTAAAAAAAATTTAAGGTCTTTTTCAAAGTTCTTTTTGATGACGTTTCAAATGACCAACAACATACTGAATTATCCTTCTCTGATGATGTTTTTTCTCTTTCAGAACTTTTCTTCATCAGATATTGACACTAACAAATCTACTTTTTTATTTTTTATTAGAGTACATTTGTTTTTTGTTGAAAAGGTGTTGATTATTTTGGATATTGAGGTAACTAGTTCTTTTTCAAAACTAGCTAACATTTTATTTCTGCTTATTTTATCTTCTGTGTCTTCAGAGGTTTTTTTCCATTCCTTCATACTAGGGAATGGAATAGGCTGACAATTTTCTTCAAAGGTTTTAAATTATATTCTTTGCCGGCAGTTAAATTCAATTTTGAGGGTTCTCCAATTTAATGGGGCTATCTCTACTCCTGCTAAATTATGCTATTGTTTCTATAGCAAAATAGTATTTATTTTCTTTTTAAATGGTTGTATCCTATTTAAGGACAATTTTTTATTTTCAGGTACTTTTCTTGGACCTGTAATTTATTTGAATGATGTTGCTTTTGCTCCATTTTTTCTGTTTACTTTAAGATCAAGTATCAGATTATGTATTATTTAGCATTGTTAAGGGACAAAGTCTACTGCTCATTTGAGGTTCAGACTGGGTGCTGTTGCATTTGTCTTGTTGTCTTGCATTTTTGTTTATGCAAGTCCGGTGTGTTCTGGTCCCTTAACTGGATTAACATGCTAATATTTTTATTTGTTTCTTCATTTTTATTGAATATTTTCACAAATGAGGTTTAATCTATGTCTTTAGCTGTTTTTAGCTAGAAGAAATTTTGTGATTTCTAAAAAATCCTTATTTCTTTTTTTCCAAGATAATCAATTATTTGATTCATATTGGATTCAATTCTTAACTGTTACTCTGGGCTTCAAGATTAAGTTCTTAGACTAAAACTTTAAGCTTATTTTAGTTGTTCTTACTAAAGAACAAAATTCTAAATTCTTACCCAAGTAACATGTTTTTATTTAGAGGTTTTTTTGGTTCTATTCGGTCCAAAATTCTTAGATTTTGGGTACAAAATAAAATTTGAAGTAAAACCGTCTGTGAGAAGTCTTTTTCTCTCTATTATATTCCAGCTATTCCAGTAAGGCTAACACTTTCCTTAATGTGTTTCAGTCCCATATATTTTGGGTAATGTTGAAGTGCGGTTGATCACCTTTTGAGGATCAAGCACTGCTCAGATCTGGAATCTTCTGGGGTATTTATTCCAGTTCCATTTTTAGGATCTGGGTTTTGGGGTTTTATTCAAACTATTCATTGTTCCAAAGATAGAAAATCTTTTTATTATATAAATGTACCATCTTTTAGATTGGTATTTATATGGTCTATTCTGACTTTTTTTGGTCAGTGATAGCATTATTTGTTTTCATTAGATACAATAGATGCATATCTTCATTTCTGTTTTCATTCAGATTATTTTATTTTCTGAGACTACGGAATCTCATATGATTCAATTTTGTTTTTTCAAGACATGGTTAGAGGATCTTTTTATCAAAAGCTCTTGATTCCTCACACAAGGGTCACCTTTTTTAGGTTTCCAGATAGATTGTGTCACTGTCTTTGTCTCTAACAGATAAGTGATATTTTTTTCTTATTGGGTTCCGTCTGTCGGTACCTTCAGTCTCTATTATTTCCTTCAGTTGCTATATATGCATGGAAATTTAGGGCTTATGGCTGCAGCATTGGATTCATTTCCCTTTGCTCATTTTCATAGAAAACCATTCCAGTTTTTTATGCTGCATAATAGTGCAGGGATTCTAGGATTTCACTTTTTAAATCTTCGAATTCTATGTTTATCTATCTTTGATTCGGTGGTTAAGATCACCATCATTTAGTTCTACAGGTCTATTCGATTCTTTAAACCTGGACCATGATCTCTAGATGCGAGTCTTTTAGGTTGGGAGGCTGTCTGAGGTTCTCTGTCAGCACAAGGGGTTTGGAAATCTCAGGAGGCGAGGTTACCATTTGATATTTTGGAACTCCGTGCATTCCCAGAGTTCTTTAGTTGGTTTCTTTTGAAGAAGAGACGTTTATTGTTTTTTTCAGACATTATCACATCTGTGGTGTATGTCAATCATCAGGGTGTGACTATCAGTCTTTAGACTGTGACAAAAGTATTTCGGATATTTGCTTGGGCTAGATCCAGCTCTTATCTAAATTCTGGGGTCCTTTTCCCAGGTATAGACGTTTGGGAAGCGGATTATCTCTGTTAATCAAGCTTTACATCCGGGAGAATGGTCTTTACCCAGATATGTTTTTAAATTTTTCAGATGTAAGGGCTTCCAGAAATAGATCTGTTGGCCTCTCGTCTTAACAAGGAATGGGGCCTATTTCAGGTCCGGGGATCCTCAGGCGGAAGTAGCGTATGCATTGACACTTCCTTGGAATTATCATTCTGTCTATATCTTCCGCCTCTAGTTCTTCAAAAATTCTAATGGAGCGTTTGTTTGTACTGCTGGTGGTTCCAGCATGGCCTCACAGGTTTTGGTATGCGGATCTCATTCGGATGGCCAGTTGCCAACCTTGGACATTTCCGTTAAGACCAGACCTTTTTATCTCAAGGCCAATTTTTCCATCAGGATCTCAAATCATTTAATTTGAAGATATGGAGATTGAACGTTTGATTCTTAGTCATAGAGGTTTCTCTGACTCAATGATTAATACTATGTTACAGGTTTGTAAATCTGTCTCTAGGAAGATTTATTATCGTGTTTGGAAGACTTTCATTTCTTGGTGTTCTTCTCATAAATTCTTTTGGCATTCTTTTAGAATTCCTAGAATTTTAAAATTTTTCAGGTTGGTTTAGATAAGGTTTTGTCTGCAAGTTATTTGAAAGGACAAATCTCTACTCTTTCTGTTCTTTTTCACAGAAAGTTTGCTATTCATTCTGATATTCATTGTTTTGTACAGGCTTTGGTTTGTATCAAGCCTGTCATTAAGTCAATATCTCCTCTTTGGAGTCTCAATTTGGTACTGAAGGCTTTACAGGCTCCTCCGTTTGAACCTTTGCGTTCTCTGGACATTAAAATTACTTTCTTGGAAAGTATTGTTCCTTTTGGTTATCTCTTCTGCTAGAAGAGTTTCTGAGTTTTCTGCTCTTTCTTGTGGATCTCCTTTTCTGATTTTTCATCAGGGTAAGGCAGTGTTCCTTCCTGTTATTCATTATTTTGTTCAGGCTTTGGTTTGTATCAAGCCTGTCATTAAGTCAATATCTCCTCTTTGGAGTCTCAATTTGGTACTGAAGGCTTTACAGGCTCCTCCGTTTGAACCTTTGCGTTCTCTGGACATTAAAATTACTTTCTTGGAAAGTATTGTTCCTTTTGGTTATCTCTTCTGCTAGAAGAGTTTCTGAGTTTTCTGCTCTTTCTTGTGGATCTCCTTTTCTGATTTTTCATCAGGGTAAGGCAGTGTTCCTTCCTGTTATTCATTATTTTGTTCAGGCTTTGGTTCTTATCAAACCTGTCATTAAGCCAATTTCTCCTCCTTGGAGTTTTAATTTGGTTCTAAAGGCTTTACAGGCTCTTCTATTTGAGCATATGTTTTCTCTAGACATTATTTACTTTTATGGAAAGTATTGTTCTTTTTAGACATCTCTTCAGCTAAGAACAATTTTTAATTATCTGTTCTTTCTTGTGAGTCTCCTTTTTCTGATTTTTTCATCAGGATAAGGTGGTTTTTGCTATCCTCATTTCAATTTTTACCTAAAGTTGTGATTTCTATCAACATAAGGGAGGAATTATTGTCTTTTACTAAGACTTCTTTGGTAAGAGTCTTACATTCTTTGGATATGGTAAGAGTTTTGAAATCTTATGTTGAAGCTATTCAGATTTCAGATAGTCTTCTAGTCTATTTGTTATCTTTTCTGGTGTTAGGAAGGTCAAAATGCTTCTGCCATTTATTTGGCATCTTGCTTAAACTTTTGATTCATCTTGCTTATTTGGAGTCGGGTGGATTCCCGCCTCGGAGGATTATGGCTCATTCTACTAGGTAAGTTTCTACTTCCTGGGCTTTTTAAGAATGAAGCTTCTGTTAATCAGATTTGCAAAGCAATGACTTGGTCTTCTTTGCATACTTTTACTATGTTCTACCATTTTGATATTTTCTCTTCTTTAGAAGCAGTTTTGGTAGAATGGTACTTCAGGCAGCTGTCTCAGTTTGATTCTTCTGCTTATAATTTCAGTTTTTTTCATTATAAAAATTGAAACTTTTTTTGATTTGGGTAGTGGATTAATTTTTCAGCGGAATTGGCTGTCTTTATTTTATCCCTCCCTCTCTAGTGACTCTTGCGTGGAAGTTCCACATCTTGGGTATTTATTATCCCATACGTCACTAGCTCATGGACTTGCTAATTACATGAAAGAAAACATAATTTATGTAAGAACTTACCTGATAAATTCATTTCTTTCATATTAGCAAGAGTCCATGAGGCCCACCCTTTTTTGTGGTGGTTATGATTTGTTGTATAAAGCACAATTATTCCAATTTCTTATTTTTTTGATGCTTTTGCTCCTTTTTTATCACCCCACTTCTTGGCTATTCGTTAAACTGAATTGTGGGTGTGGTGAGGGGTGTATTTATAGGCATTTTAAGGTTTGTGAAACTTTGCCCCTCCTGGTAGGAATGTATATCCCATACGTCACTAGCTCATGGACTCTTGCTAATATGAAAGAAATGAATTTATCAGGTAAGTTCTTACATAAATTATGTTTTCTCTAGTGAGCTCCATGTTCTTTACTGTTCCTTACTGTGCTTATTTTACCAGTGTTTGTCTAGTGAGTTCTGTGTTATTTACTGTTCCTTACTGTGCTTATTTTACCAGTGTTTGTCTAGTGAGTTCTGTGTTATTTACTCTTCCTTACTGTGCTTATTTCACCAGTATTTCTCTAGTGAGCTCTGTGTTATTTCCTGTTCCTTACTTTGCTATTTCACCAGTATTTCTCTAGTGAGCTCTGTGTTATTTACTGTTCCTTACTGTGCTTATTTCTCTTGCAAGGTGTATCCAGTCCACGGATTCATCCTTTACTTGTGGGATATTCTCATTCCCTACAGGAAGTAGCAAAGAGAGCACACAGCAAAGCTGTCAATATAGCTCCCCCTCTAGCTCCGCCCCCCAGTCATTCTCTTTGCTGGCTCTAAGCACTAGGGTCTCTCTCAGGAGTGTAAAGTGAATGTGGTGTTAGAATTGCTGCATTTTTCACCGTTTTGTAAAATTGTGTGCTCTTTTTATCTCTTAAAGGCACACTAACGTTTTTTTCAAATCCATCTTCGAAGAAGGAACGTCTATTACACAATCTTGATGTAGTTCATGCTTTAAAGTTCTATTTACAAGCAACTAAGGATTTCAGACAAACATCTTCCTTGTTTGTTATCTATTCTGGTAAGAGGAGAGGTCAGAAATCGACTGCTACCTCTCTTTCCTTTTGGCTGAAAAGCATCATCCGTTTGGCCTATGAGACTGCTGGCCAGCAGCCTCCTGAAAGAATTACTGCTCATTCTACCAGAGCAGTGGCTTCCACATGGGCTTTCAAAAATGAGGCTTCTGTTGAACAGATTTGTAAGGCAGCGACTTGGTCTTCACTGCATACGTTTGCCAAATTTTACAAATTCGATACTTTTGCTTCTTCGGAGGCTATTTTTGGGAGAGAGGTTTTGCAAGCAGTGGTGCCTTCCGTTTAAGGTCCCTGTCTTGTTCCCTCCCTTCATCCGTGTCCTAAAGCTTTGGTATTGGTATCCCACAAGTAAAGGATGAATCCGTGGACTGGATACACCTTGCAAGAGAAAACAGAATTTATGCTTACCTGATAAATTACTTTCTCTTGCGGTGTATCCAGTCCACGGCCCGCCCTGGCATTTAAGTCAGGTAAAAAAATTTTTGTTTAAACTACAGTCACCACTGCACCCTATGGTTTCTCCTTTTTCTTCCTAACCTTTGGTCGAATGACTGGGGGGTGGAGCTAGAGGGGGAGCTATATGGACAGCTTTGCTGTGTGCTCTCTTTGCTACTTCCTGTAGGGAATGAGAATATCCCACAAGTAAAGGATGAATCCGTGGACTGGATACACCGCAAGAGAAAGTAATTTATCAGGTAAGCATAAATTCTGTTTTCTCTAGTGAGCTTCCCTGTTCTTTACTGTTCCTTACTGTGCTTATTTTACCAGTGTTTGTCTAGTGAGTTCTGTGTTATTTACTGTCCCTTACTGTACTTATTTCACCAGTATTTCTCTAGTGAGCTCTGTGTTATTTACTGTTCCTTACTGTGCTTATTTCACCAGTATTTCTCTAGTGAGCTCTGTGTTATTTACTGTTCCTTACTGTGCTTATTTCACCAGTATTTCTCTAGTGAGCTCTGTGTTATTTACTGTTCCTTACTGTACTTATTTCACCAGTATTTCTCTAGTGAGCTCTGTTATTTACTGTTCCTTACTGTATTTATTTCACCAGTATTTCTCTAGTGAGTTCTGTTATTTATACTGTTTCTTACTGTACTTATTTCACCAGTATTTCTCTAGTGAGCTCTGTTATTTACTGTTCCTTACTGTGCTTATTTCACCAGTATTTCTATAGTGAGCTCTGTTATTTACTGTTCCTTACTGTGCTTATTTCACCAGTATTTCTCTAGTGAGCTCTGTGTTATTTACTGTTCCTTACTGTGCCTATTTCACCAGTATTTCTCTAGTGAGCTCTGTTATTTACTGTTCCTTACTGTACTTATTTCACCAGTATTTATCTAGTGAGCTCTTTATTTACTGTTCCTTACTGTGCTTATTTCACCAGTATTTCTCTAGTGAGCTCTGTTATTTACTGTTCCTTACTGTACTTATTTCACCAGTATTTATCTAGTGAGCTCTGTGTTATTTACTGTTCCTTACTGTGCTTATTTCACCAGTATTTCTCTAGTGAGCTCTGTGTTATTGACTGTTCCTTACTGTGCCTATTTCACCAGCATTTCTCTATTGAGCTCTGTGTTATTTACTGTTCCTTACTGTGCTTATTTCACCAGTATTTGTCTAGTGAGCTCTGTTATTTACTGTTCATTACTGTGCTTATTTCACCAGTATTTCTCTAGTGAGCTCTGTTATTTACTGTTCCTTACTGTACTTATGTCACCAGTATTTCTCTAGTGAGTTCTGTTATTTATACTGTTTCTTACTGTACTTATTTCACCAGTATTTCTCTAGTGAGCTCTGTTATTTACTGTTCCTTACTGTGCTTATTTCACCAGTATTTCTCTAGTGAGCTCTGTTATTTACTGTTCCTTACTGTGCTTATTTCACCAGTATTTCTCTAGTGAGTTCTGTTATTTATACTGTTTCTTACCGTACTTATTTCACCAGTATTTCTCTAGTGAGTTCTGTTATTTATACTGTTTTTTACTGTACTTATTTCACCTGTATTTCTCTAGTGAGCTCCCTGTTATTTATTGTTCCTTACTGTGTTTATTTCAGTACTGAGCCTGCAAGACCTCTGCTGTCGCGCCATTGTTTCCTGCACCCCAGTACACCTGGTTGACAAACTTCCTCTCCCTGTTGCCTTAAGAAGCCATCTGAAATCCTTCTCCATGGCCAACGGCCTGAATGCCAGAATGATGCACGGCCGTTCCTACTCCCTCACTGCCAACGTCAACAAGCGGAATAGCCTGAAAAAAGCCAAAATCATACGTCCGCCACAGAGCCCCCCTAAGAACTGCACCAGAAACAGCTGCAAGATCTCTTAGTCCTTTTCTGATTAATGAACTTGTGTGGAACAATTAGAATCTCAGGACTAAGAGAACTCTACAAGCACCTGGAATGGGCAGAACACAGTCTCTTTGATTCAGGACAGTTATGGAAGATACAGAGTCTCATCTGTTTATAATGCTGCTTTGAAATGGATATAGGACAAGTTCCTATAAAAAAGACAAATACATTGCTGTGTGTCGCTTCATAAAAGTGCATGAGCCTTTAGTAGTTTGTTTTTTCCTATGTGCGATTATAAAGGGAATATTTTTGCGACGCCCCGTGCGTGTAACTACATCAGTTCTTGGCATTGATGTTTACCGTGTAATTTGTGCGCTAAACACTTTTATTGAAGGTCAGGTTGATTTGCAAAATAATTGTGATAATTGCTGGCAGGAGTTTTCTTTTTTGAAGTACAATGTAAAGTATACTGTACATTGCACAATCAGACCGTAGGGTATTATTTCTCTAGCAGTTTTTCTTCACCTTTCTATAATTGAGGCACTACGACTATAAGCTGCAGAGCTGCACTCACAATGTGTCGGACTTGTGAAACAAACCGGATGTTTGATAACGTTTTTTGCATTGTTATTTAATACTTTTGGGATTAATCAGTGATTATATATAATATATATATATATATGCTTCTATTTCTGTAAATCAAAAGATTTTTTACCAGATGTATTGAGCATTTCTGTGTTTAAAAAGGATTAATAGCCAAAGATGTGTTTGAATTTTATTTGTTTGCAAGGGATCTGTGAAATGAGTGTGATTTGAAAAACTGTTTTTTAAAGAGAAAACACTATTATTTAAAAATAAAATAAATGTATTTGAAAAACTTTTTTTTTTTTTTGTTTTTCTAATTCTTACAGACATTTTGTGCCTTTAGGTTAAAGGGACACGAAACATGTAATTTGTTCTAACCATTGTGTGTTTTCAAATTCGCAGAACATGAACTGCATCCTGTGACATCTATCCCTAACTGTCATTAAACGATAACTGCAAAACAATGCACTTTATACTAACACCCTGCAGACTCGATAATTCAAGGGGTTGGGGAGGTTGGTTATCGAAAAACAGCTGCAGTAAAAAGGAATTTAATTTATCCCTTAAAATGAAATAGATTATTTAGTAAGAGATGAAAATAAAGTTATTTCTCCAACATAGGTGTGTCCGGTCCACGGCGTCATCCTTACTTGTGGGATATTCTCTTCCCCAACAGGAAATGGCAAAGAGCCCAGCAAAGCTGGTCACATGATCCCTCCTAGGCTCCGCCTTCCCCAGTCATTCTCTTTGCCGTTGCACAGGCAACATCTCCACGGAGATGGCTTAGAGTTTTTTGGTGTTTAAATGTAGTTTTATTCTTCAATCAAGAGTTTGTTATTTTAAAATAGTGCTGGTATGTACTATTTACTCTGAAACAGAAAAGAGATGAAGATTTCTGTTTGTAAGAGGAAGATGATTTTAGCAACCGTTACTAAAATCGATGGCTGTTTCCACACAGGACTGTTGAGATGAAGTAACTTCAGTTGGGGGAAACAGTGGGCAGACTTTGCTGCTTGAGGTATGACACATTTCTAACAAGACTTGGTAATGCTGGAAGCTGTCATTTTCCCTATGGGATCCGGTAAGCCATTTTCTTAGTTTTAAATATAAGAATAAAGGGCTTCACAAGGGCTTTAAAGACTGGTAGACATTTTTCTGGGCTAAAACGATTACTTTATAAGCATATTTAATGGTTTATAACTTTGAAGAGTTATTTTAATCTTGGGAATTGTGTTAAAAAAACGGCAGGCACTGTATTGGACACCTTTTTCACTGGGGGCCTTTTCTAGTCATAGGCAGAGCCTCATTTTCGCGCCACTAATGCGCAGTTGTTTTTGAGAAGCAAGGCATGCAGATGCATGTGTGAGGAGCTCAGATCCACTGAAAAAGCTTATTGAAGGCGTCATTTGGTATCGTATTCCCCTCTGGGCTTGGTTGGGTCTCAGCAAAGCAGATACCAGGGACTGTATAGGGGTTAAATGTAAAAACGGCTCCGGTTCCGTTATTTTAAGAGTTAAAGCTTTCAAATGGTGTGCAATACTTTTAAGGCTTTAAGACACTGTGGTGAAATTTTGGTGAATTTTGAACAATTCCTTCATACTTTTTCACATATTCAGTAATAAAGTGTGTTCAGTTTAAAATTTAAAGTGACAGTAACGGTTTTATTTTAAAACGTTTTTTGTGCTTTGTTATCAAGTTTATGCCTATTAACATGTCTGAACCATCAGATAGACGATGTTCTGTATGTTCGGAAGCCAAGGTTCCTCTCCATTTAAATATATGTGATGAATGTGACAAACAAAGTAGGGACACTGATGCCACTGATAATAATGTTGCCCAAAATGATTCCTTAAGTGAGGGGAGTAAGCATGGTACTGCATCATCTCCTTCTATGTCTACACCAGTCTTGCCCACTCAGGAGGTCCCTAGTTCATCTAGTGCGCCAATCCTCCTTACTATGCAACAATTAACGGCTGTAATGGATAATTCTATTAAAAACATTTTAGCCAAAATGCCCACTTATCAGCGAAAGCGCGACTGCTCTGTTTTAGATACTGAAGAGCATGAGGACGCTGATGATAATGGTTCTGACATGCCCTTACACCAGTCTGAAGGGGCCAGGGAGGTTTTGTCTGAGGGAGAAATTTCAGATTCAGGAAAAATTTCTCAACAAGCTGAACCTGACGTTATTACATTCAAATTTAAATTGGAACATCTCCGCGCTCTGCTTAAGGAGGTGTTATCTACTCTGGATGATTGTGACAATTTGGTCATTCCAGAGAAATTATGTAAGATGGACAAGTTCCTAGAGGTCCCGGTGCCCCCCGAAGCTTTTCCTATACCCAAGCGGGTGGCGGACATTGTAAATAAAGAATGGGAAAGGCCCGGCATACCTTTTGTCCCTCCCCCTATAATTAAGAAATTATTTCCTATGGTCGACCCCAGGAAGGACTTATGGCAGACAGTCCCCAAGGTCGAGGGGGCGGTTTCTACTCTAAACAAACGCACTACTATCCCTATAGAAGATAGTTGTGCTTTCAAGGATCCTATGGATAAAAAATTAGAGGGTTTGCTTAAAAAGATGTTTGTTCAGCAAGGTTACCTTCTACAACCAATTTCATGCATTGTTCCTGTCACTACAGCAGCGTGTTTCTGGTTCGATGAACTAGAAAAGTCGCTCAATAAAGAATCTTCTTATGAGGAGGTTATGGACAGAGTTCAAGCACTTAAATTGGCTAACTCTTTTACCTTAGACGCCACTTTGCAATTAGCTAGATTAGCGGCGAAAAATTCAGGTTTTGCTATTGTGGCGCGCAGAGCGCTTTGGCTAAAGTCTTGGTCAGCGGATGTGTCCTCCAAGAACAAATTGCTTAACATCCCTTTCAAGGGGAAAACGCTGTTTGGCCCTGACTTGAAAGAGATTATTTCAGACATCAGTGGGGGAAAGGGCCACGCCCTTCCTCAGGATAGGTCTTTTAAGGCTAAAAATAAACCAAATTTTCGTCCCTTTCGCAGAAACGGACCAGCCTCAAATTCTACATCCTCTAAGCAAGAGGGTAATTCTTCTCAAACCAAGCCAGCCTGGAGACCGATGCAAGGCTGGAACAAAGGTAAGCAGGCCAAGAAGCCTGCTACCGCTACTAAGACAGCATGAGATGTTGGCCCCCTATCCGGGACCGGATCTGGTGGGGGGCAGACTCTCTCTCTTCGCTCATAGTTTCTCAAGGTTATCTCCTTGAATTCAAGGAACTACCCCCAAGGGGAAGGTTCCACAGGTCTCAATTGTCTTCAGACCAAATAAAAAGACAGGCATTCTTACATTGTGTAGAAGACCTGTTAAAAATGGGAGTGATTCATCCCGTTCCATTAGGAGAACAAGGGATGGGGTTTTACTCCAATCTGTTCATAGTTCCCAAAAAAGAGGGAACATTCAGGCCAATTTTGGATCTCAAGATCCTAAACAAATTTCTCAGGGTTCCATCGTTCAAAAGGGAAACCATTCGGACAATTCTTCCTACCATCCAGGAAGGTCAATTCATGACCACGGTGGATTTAAAGGATGCGTATCTACATATTCCTATCCACAAGGAACATCATCGGTTCCTAAGGTTCGCCTTTCTGGACAAGCATTACCAGTTTGTGGCACTTCCATTCGGATTAGCCACTGCTCCAAGAATTTTCACAAAGGTACTAGGGTCCCTTCTAGCGGTGCTAAGGCCAAGGGGCATTGCAGTAGTACCTTACTTGGACGACATACTGATTCAAGCGTCGTCTCTGCCACAAGCAAAGGCTCATACGGACATTGTCCTAGCCTTTCTCAGATCTCACGGGTGGAAAGTGAACGTAGAAAAAAGTTCTCTATTCCCGTCAACAAGAGTTCCCTTCTTGGGAACAATAATAGACTCCTTAGAAATGAAGATTTTTCTGACAGAGGCCAGAAAATCAAAACTTCTAAGCTCTTGTCAAGTACTTCATTCTGTTCTTCTTCCTTCCATAGCGCAGTGCATGGAAGTAATAGGTTTGATGGTTGCGGCAATGGACATAGTTCCTTTTGCGCGAATTCATCTAAGACCATTACAACTGTGCATGCTCAGACAGTGGAATGGGGATTATACAGACTTGTCTCCGACGATCCAAGTAGATCAGAGGACCAGAGATTCACTCCGTTGGTGGCTGACCCTGGACAACCTGTCACAAGGGATGAGCTTCCGCAGACCAGAGTGGGTCATTGTCACGACCGACGCCAGTCTGGTGGGCTGGGGCGCGGTCTGGGAACCCCTGAAAGCTCAGGGTCTATGGTCTCGGGAAGAATCTCTTCTCCCGATAAACATTAAGGAACTGAGAGCGATATTCAATGCTCTCAAGGCTTGGCCTCAACTAGCAAAGGCCAAATTCATAAGGTTTCAATCAGACAACATGACGACTGTTGCATATATCAACCATCAGGGGGGAACAAGGAGTTCCCTGGCGATGGAAGAAGTGACCAAAGTAATTCAATGGGCGGAGATTCACTCCTGCCACTTGTCTGCAATCCACATCCCAGGAGTGGAAAATTGGGAAGCGGATTTTCTGAGTCGTCAGACATTTCATCCGGGGGAGTGGGAACTTCATCCGGAAATCTTTGCCCAAATAACTCAATTATGGGGCATTCCAGACATGGATCTGATGGCGTCTCGTCAGAACTAAAAGGTTTCTTGCTACGGGTCCAGATCCAGGGATCCCAAGGCGACTCTAGTAGATGCACTAGTAGCGCCCTGGACCTTCAACCTAGCTTATGTATTCCCACCGTTTCCTCTCATTCCCAGGCTGGTAGCCAGGATCAATCAGGAGAGGGCTTCGGTGATCTTGATAGCTCCTGCGTGGCCACGCAGAACTTGGTATGCAGACCTGGTGAATATGTCATCGGCTCCACCATGGAAGCTACCTGTGAGATGGGACCTTCTTGTTCAAGGTCCGTTCGAACATCCGAATCTGGCCTCACTCCGACTGACTGCTTGGAGATTGAACGCTTGATTTTATCAAAGCGTGGGTTCTCAGATTCTGTCATTGATACTCTTATTCAGGCTAGAAAGCCTATAACTAGAAAAATTTACCATAAAATATGGAAAAAATATATCTGTTGGTGCGAATCTAAAGGATTCCCATGGAACAAGATAAAAATTCCTAAGATTCTATCCTTTCTACAAGAGGGTTTGGAGAAAGGATTATCTGCAAGTTCTTTGAAGGGACAGATTTCTGCTTTATCTGTTTTACTTCACAAAAAGCTGGCGGCTGTGCCAGATGTTCAAGCTTTTGTTCAGGCTCTGGTTAGAATCAAGCCTGTTTACAAACCTTTGACTCCTCCTTGGAGTCTCAATTTAGTTCTTTCAGTTCTTCAAGGGGTTCCGTTTGAACCCTTACATTCCGTAGATATTAAGTTATTATCTTGGAAAGTTTTGTTTTTGGTTGCAATTTCTTCTGCTAGAAGAGTTTCAGAGTTATCTGCTCTGCAGTGTTCTCCTCCTTATCTGGTGTTCCATGCAGATAAGGTGGTTTTGCGTACTAAACCTGGTTTTCTTCCGAAAGTTGTTTCTAACAAAAATATTAACCAGGAGATAGTTGTGCCTTCTTTGTGTCCGAATCCAATTTCAAAGAAGGAACGTTTGTTGCACAATTTGGATGTAGTTCGTGCTCTAAAATTCTATTTAGAGGCTACAAAGGATTTCAGACAAACATCTTCCTTGTTTGTTGTTTATTCTGGTAAAAGGAGAGGTCAAAAAGCAACTTCTACCTCTCTCTCTTTTTGGCTTAAAAGCATCATCCGATTGGCTTATGAGACTGCCGGACGGCTGCCTCCTGAAAGAATCACAGCTCACTCCACTAGGGCTGTGGCTTCCACATGGGCCTTCAAGAACAAGGCTTCTGTTGATCAGATATGTAAGGCAGCGACTTGGTCTTCACTGCACACTTTTACCAAATTTTACAAATTTGATACTTTTGCTTCTTCTGAGGCTATTTTTGGGAGAAAGGTTTTGCAAACTGTGGTGCCTTCCATCTAGGTGACCTGATTTGCTCCCTCCCATCATCCGTGTCCTAAAGCTTTGGTATTGGTTCCCACAAGTAAGGATGACGCTGTGGACCGGACACACCTATGTTGGAGAAAACAGAATTTATGCTTACCTGATAAATTACTTTCTCCAACGGTGTGTCCGGTCCACGGCCCGCCCTGGTTTTTTAATCAGGTCTGATGAATTATTTTCTCTAACTACAGTCACCACGGTATCATATGATTTCTCCTATGCATATTCCTCCTTTACGTCGGTCGAATGACTGGGGAAGGCGGAGCCTAGGAGGGATCATGTGACCAGCTTTGCTGGGCTCTTTGCCATTTCCTGTTGGGGAAGAGAATATCCCACAAGTAAGGATGACGCCGTGGACCGGACACACCGTTGGAGAAAGTAATTTATCAGGTAAGCATAAATTCTGTTTTTAAAGGTTTGTACAATCGTATCCCCTCCACCTTTACTCCCACCATTGTTTCTTCTGTTACAGATATACAGAGCTACAGACAATGCTAGAGAAGCGCATGCACTAGTGTTAGGAGACAAGCATGCACCTTTCTTCTGTTAAGTGTGATCAGTCCACGGGTCATCATTACTTCTGGGATATTACTCCTCCCCAACAGGAAGTGCAAGAGGATTCACCCAGCAGAGCTGCATATAGCTCCTCCCCTCTACGTCACCCCCAGTCATTCTCTTGCACCCAACGACTAGATAGGATGTGTGAGAGGACTATGGTGATTATACTTAGTTTTATATCTTCAATCAAAAGTTTGTTAATTTAAAATAGCACCGGAGTGTGTTATTATCTCTCTGGCAGAGTTTGAAGAAGAATCTACCAGAGTTTTTGTTATGATTTTAGCCGGAGTAGTTAAGATCATATTGCTGTTTCTCGGCCATCTGAGGAGAGGTAAACTTCAGATCAGGGGACAGCGGGCAGATGAATCTGCATAGAGGTATGTAGCAGTTTTTATTTTCTGACAATGGAATTGATGAGAAAATCCTGCCATACCGATATAATGTCATGTATGTATACTTTACACTTCAGTATTCTGGGGAATGGTACTTCACTAGAATTACACTGTAAGAAATACATAAAGCTGTTTAATAACTAGAGATTATGTTTAACGTTTTTGCTGGAATGTAAAATCGTTTTCATTTGCTGAGGTACTGAGTGAATAAATGTTTGGGCACTATTTTTCCACTTGGCAGTTGCTTAATCTGTTTTCTGACAGTTTCTGTTCTCCCTCACTGCTGTGTGTGAGGGGGAGGGGCCGTTTTTTGGCGCTTTTACTACGCATCAAATATTTCAGTCAGCAACTCATTGTATTCCCTGCATGATCCGGTTCATCTCTACAGAGTTCAGGGGTCTTCAAAACTTATTTTGAGGGAGGTAATTTCTCTCAGCAGAGCTGTGAGAATTATAGTTTGACTGAGATAAAAAACGTTTATTCTGTAATTTGTTTCCTGCTTTCAGAATTTGTTATCTTTGCTAATGGGATTAAACCTTTGCTAAAGTTGTGTTGTTTACAAGGATTGAGGCTATAACTGTTTCAATTTATTAATTTTCAACTGTCATAGATCTTCTGTGCTTCTTAAAGGCACAGTACGTTTTAATATTATTCTAATTGAATTGTATTTCCAAGTTGCAAGTTTATTTGCTAGTGTGTTAAACATGTCTGATTCAGAGGATGATACCTGTGTCATTTGTTGCAATGCCAAAGTGGAGCCCAATAGAATTTTATGTACTAACTGTATTGATGCTACTTTAAATAAAAATCAATCTGTACAAATTGAACAAATTTCACCAAACAACGAGGGGAGAGTTATGCCGACTAACTCGCCTCACGTGTCAGTACCTACATCTCCCGCTCAGAGGGAGGTGCGTGATATTGTAGCGCCGAGTACATCTGGGCGGCCATTACAAATCACATTACAGGATATGGCTACTGTTATGACTGAGGTTTTGGCTAAATTACCAGAACTAAGAGGTAAGCGTGATCACTCTGGGGTGAGAACAGAGTGCGCTGATAATATTAGGGCCATGTCAGACACTGCGTCACAGGTGGCAGAACATGAGGACGGAGAACTTCATTCTGTGGGTGACGGTTCTGATCCAAACAGACTGGATTCAGATATTTCAAATTTTAAATTTAAACTGGAAAACCTCCGTGTATTACTAGGGGAGGTGTTAGCGGCTCTGAATGATTGTAACACAGTTGCAATACCAGAGAAAATGTGTAGGTTGGATAAATATTTTGCGGTACCGACGAGTACTGAGGTTTTTCCTATACCTAAGAGACTTACTGAAATTGTTACTAAGGAGTGGGATAGACCCGGTGTGCCGTTCTCACCCCCTCCGATATTTAGAAAAATGTTTCCAATAGACGCCACCACAAGGGACTTATGGCAAACGGTCCCTAAGGTGGAGGGAGCAGTTTCTACCTTAGCTAAGCGTACCACTATCCCGGTGGAGGATAGCTGTGCTTTTTCAGATCCAATGGATAAAAAGTTAGAGGGTTACCTTAAGAAAATGTTTGTTCAACAAGGTTTTATATTGCAACCCCTTACATGCATTGCGCCGATCACGGCTGCAGCGGCATTCTGGATTGAGTCTCTGGAAGAGAACATTGGTTCAGCTACTATGGACGACATTACGGACAGGCTTAGAGTCCTTAAACTAGCTAATTCATTCATTTCGGAGGCCGTAGTACATCTTACTAAACTTACGGCGAAGAATTCAGGATTCGCCATTCAGGCACGCAGGGCGCTGTGGCTAAAATCCTGGTCAGCTGATGTTACTTCTAAGTCTAAATTGCTTAATATACCTTTCAAAGGGCAGACCTTATTCGGGCCCGGGTTGAAAGAGATTATCGCTGACATTACAGGAGGTAAAGGCCATGCCCTGCCTCAGGACAAAGCCAAAGCCAAGACTAGACAGTCTAATTTTCGTTCCTTTCGTAATTTCAAAGCAGGAGCAGCGTCAACTTCCTCTGCACCAAAACAGGAAGGAGCTGTTGCTCGCTACAGACAAGGCTGGAAACCTAACCATTCCTGGAACAAGGGCAAGCAGACTAGGAAACCTGCTGCTGCCCCTAAAACAGCATGAATTGAGGGCCCCCGATCCGGGATCGGATCTAGTGGGGGGCAGACTTTCTCTCTTCGCCCAGGCTTGGGCAAGAGATGTTCAGGATCCCTGGGCGCTAGAGATAATATCTCAGGGATACCTTCTGGACTTCAAATACTCTCCTCCAAGAGAGAGATTTCATCTGTCAAGATTGTCAACAATCCAGACAAAGAAAGAGGCGTTTCTACGCTGCGTACAAGAGCTCTTATTAATGGGAGTAATCCATCCAGTTCCACGATCGGAACAGGGACAGGGGTTTTACTCAAATCTGTTTGTGGTTCCCAAAAAAGAGGGAACTTTCAGACCAATCCTGGACTTAAAGATCCTAAACAAATTCCTAAGAGTTCCATCGTTCAAGATGGAGACTATTCGGACAATTTTACCTATGATCCAAGAGGGTCAGTACATGACCACTGTAGATTTAAAAGATGCTTACCTTCACATACCGATTCACAAAGATCATTATCGGTACCTAAGGTTTGCCTTCCTAGACAGGCATTACCAGTTTGTGGCTCTTCCATTCGGATTGGCTACAGCTCCAAGAATCTTCACAAAGGTTCTGGGTGCTCTTCTGGCGGTACTAAGACCGCGGGGAATCTCGGTAGCTCCATACCTAGACGACATTCTGATACAAGCTTCAAGCTTTCAAACTGCCAAGTCTCATACAGAGTTAGTGCTGGCATTTCTAAGGTCACATGGATGGAAGGTGAACGAAAAGAAAAGTTCACTCGTTCCACTCACAAGAGTTCCCTTCCTGGGGACTCTTATAGATTCTGTAGAAATGAAGATTTACCTGACAGAGGACAGGCTAACAAGACTTCAAAGTGCTTGCCGCACCCTTCATTCCATTCAACACCCGTCAGTGGCTCAATGCATGGAGGTAATCGGCTTAATGGTAGCGGCAATGGACATAGTACCCTTTGCACGCTTACACCTCAGACCACTGCAACTGTGCATGCTAAGTCAGTGGAATGGGGATTACTCAGACTTATCCCCTTCTCTGAATCTGGATCAAGAGACCAGAAATTCTCTTCTATGGTGGCTTTCTCGGCCACATCTGTCCAGGGGGATGCCATTCAGCAGACCAGACTGGACAATTGTAACAGACGCCAGCCTTCTAGGTTGGGGTGCCGTCTGGAATTCTCTGAAGGCTCAGGGACAATGGAGTCAGGAGGAGAGTCTCCTGCCAATAAACATTCTGGAATTGAGAGCAGTTCTCAATGCCCTCCTGGCTTGGCCCCAGTTGACAACTCGGGGGTTCATCAGGTTTCAGTCGGACAACATCACGACTGTAGCTTACATCAACCATCAGGGAGGGACAAGAAGCTCCCTAGCTATGATGGAAGTATCAAAGATAATTCGCTGGGCAGAGTCTCACTCTTGCCACCTGTCAGCAATCCACATCCCGGGAGTGGAGAACTGGGAGGCGGATTTCTTAAGTCGTCAGACTTTTCATCCGGGGGAGTGGGAACTTCATCCGGAGGTCTTTGCCCAATTACTTCGACGTTGGGGCAAACCAGAGATAGATCTCATGGCGTCTCGACAGAACGCCAAGCTTCCTCGTTACGGGTCCAGATCCAGGGATCCAGGAGCAGTCCTGATAGATGCTCTGACAGCACCTTGGGACTTCAGAATGGCTTACGTGTTTCCACCCTTCCCGTTGCTTCCTCGATTGATTGCCAGAATCAAACAAGAGAGAGCATCAGTGATTCTAATAGCACCTGCGTGGCCACGCAGGACTTGGTATGCAGACCTGGTGGACATGTCATCCTGTCCACCTTGGTCTCTACCTCTGAAACAGGACCTTCTGATACAGGGTCCCTTCAAACATCAAAATCTAACTTCTCTGAAGCTGACTGCTTGGAAATTGAACGCTTGATTTTATCAAGACGTGGGTTTTCTGAGGCAGTTATTGATACCTTAATACAGGCTAGGAAACCTGTTACCAGAAAGATTTACCATAAGATATGGCGTAAATACCTATATTGGTGTGAATCCAAAGGTTACTCTTGGAGTAAGGTTAGGATTCCTAGGATATTGTCTTTTCTACAAGAAGGTTTAGAAAAGGGTTTATCTGCTAGTTCATTAAAGGGACAGATCTCAGCTCTGTCCATTCTGTTACACAAACGACTGTCAGAAGTTCCTGACGTCCAGGCTTTTTGTCAGGCTTTGGCCAGGATTAAGCCTGTGTTTAAAACTGTTGCTCCACCATGGAGTTTAAACCTTGTTCTTAATGTTTTACAGGGCGTTCCGTTTGAACCCCTTCATTCCATTGATATAAAGTTGTTATCTTGGAAAGTTCTATTTTTAATGGCTATTTCCTCGGCTCGAAGAGTCTCTGAATTATCAGCCTTACATTGTGATTCTCCTTATTTGATTTTTCATTCGGATAAGGTAGTCCTGCGTACTAAACCTGGGTTCTTACCTAAGGTAGTTACTAACAGGAATATCAATCAAGAGATTGTTGTTCCTTCCTTATGCCCAAATCCTTCTTCAAAGAAGGAACGTCTACTGCACAACCTGGATGTAGTCCGTGCTCTAAAATTTTATTTACAGGCAACTAAGGAATTTCGACAAACGTCTTCTCTGTTTGTCATTTACTCTGGGCAGAGGAGAGGTCAAAAAGCTTCCGCTACCTCTCTTTCTTTTTGGCTTCGTAGCATAATTCGTTTAGGTTATGAGACTGCTGGACAGCAGCCTCCTGAAAGAATTACAGCTCATTCTACTAGAGCTGTGGCTTCCACTTGGGCCTTCAAGAATGAGGCCTCTGTTGAACAGATTTGCAAGGCTGCAACTTGGTCTTCGCTTCATACTTTTTCCAAATTTTACAAATTTGACACTTTTGCTTCATCGGAGGCTATTTTTGGGAGAAAGGTTCTTCAGGCAGTGGTTCCTTCTGTATAAAGAGCCTGCCTATCCCTCCCGTCATCCGTGTACTTTTGCTTTGGTATTGGTATCCCAGAAGTAATGATGACCCGTGGACTGATCACACTTAACAGAAGAAAACATAATTTATGCTTACCTGATAAATTCCTTTCTTCTGTAGTGTGATCAGTCCACGGCCCGCCCTGTTTTTAAGGCAGGTAAATATTTTTTAATTTATACTCCAGTCACCACTTCACCCTTGGCTTTTCCTTTCTCGTTGGTCCTTGGTCGAATGACTGGGAGTGACGTAGAGGGGAGGAGCTATATGCAGCTCTGCTGGGTGAATCCTCTTGCACTTCCTGTTGGGGAGGAGTAATATCCCAGAAGTAATGATGACCCGTGGACTGATCACACTACAGAAGAAAGGAATTTATCAGGTAAGCATAAATTATGTTTTTGTGTGTGGTAAAATCAGCAGTACCGCCTCTGATTGGCTTGTAGCACGGTAATTCTGTAACGGAAGAGGCATCAGTGGAGGCTGAATGAGATTTGATTGTACACATATTTTAAGTAACTTGTTCTACAGTGGGATAAATTCTTTGCTGTGCAGTTGTAGATCTCTGCTCTTCAGCTTAGGTCTGTCCAGTAATCCGCTTAAACTAGATTTATAGTTCTAAAGATCATCTCATATTAGTTTGTATATAAATGTTTGTTTCTCTTGTAAGGTGTATCCAGTCCACGGGTTCATCCATTACTTGTGGGATATTCTCCTTCCCAACAGGAAGTTGCAAGAGGACACCCACAGCAGAGCTGTCTATATAGCTCCTCCCCTAACTGCCACCCCCAGTCATTCTCTTGCAACTCTCGACAAGAAAGGAAGTATCAAGAGATATGTGGTGACTTAGTGTAGTTTTACCTTCAATCAAGAGTTTAAAAATAACAAACGGTACCGGCGTTGTACTGTTTTACTCTCAGGCAGAAATTAGAAGAAGAGTTCTGCCTGGAGGTTTGATGATCTTAGCGGTTTGTAACTAAGGTCCATTGCTGTTCTCACACATAACTGATGAATATGGGAAAACTTCAGTTGGGGGAACGGCCTGCAGTTTACCTGCTTTGAGGTATGTTCATTATTTTTATTTCTAGAGAGATGAATAAGTTCTAGAAAATACTGACAGAGCCTTGTGTATTTGAGTTAAGCCTGATGCAGTGATTTAACAGCGACTGGGATCATGCTTACAAAACAGGGTAATACACATGTTAATATTCATATTACTTAGTGACAAGACGTTTACATGATTTCATAAATTACTACGTATGTCTTTATTTGGGGCCTAGTTTCCACATGGCTAGTCAGATACTCCTAGGAGTATTTTCTTAAGGCCCCTCTGACATCTAGTACATGGTGGGAGGGGCCTATTTAGCGCTCTAACTGCACAGTTTTTATTCAGACTGAGACATCCAGCTTCCCTGGAGGAGTCCTCTGGCATCTGAGGACCATTTCAAATGGGTTATTTCTGCACAAAATCGTATTTAAGGGCAGGTAGGAGCCTCAGCAGAGCTGTGGCAAGGTGCTCAATTGACTTTTAACGTTTTTCAATCTGGTTTGGGGCCTAAGGGGTTAATCATCCATTTGCAAGTGGGTGCAATGTTGCTTTAGTCCCTTACACACACTGTAAAAATTTCAAAGACTTTACTGTATTTTTACACTGTTTTGCAGTTTAAGTGCTAGTTTTTTTCTCTTAAAGGCACAGTAAAGTTTTTGTTTAATTACTGTTTCACATTTATTAAAGTGTTTTCCAAGCTTGCTTGTCTCATTACTAGTCTGTTAAACATGTCTGACATAGAGGAAACTCCTTGTTCAATATGTTTGGAAGCCATGGTGGAACCCCCTCTTAGAATGTGTACCAAATGTACTGAAATTTCTATAAACTATAAAGACCATATTATGGCGCTTAAAAATTTATCTCCAGGGGATTCTCTGACTGAAAAGAGGGAGATTATGCCATCCCATGTGTCAGAACCTATAACTCCAGCTCAAGTGACGCCAAGTACATCTAGCGCGTCTAATTCTTTTACCTTACAGGACATGGCGGCAGTTATGAATGCTACCCTCTCAGAGGTATTCTCCAAACTGCCAGGGCTACAAGGAAAGCGAGACAGCTCTGGGGCTAGAACTAATACAGAGCTTTCTGACGCTTTAATGCCTGTGTCCGATATACCCTCACAATGCTCAGAAGCCGAGGCAGGTGAGCTTCTATCTGTGGGTGACTTTTCAGACTCAGGGAAGGCGTTACTTCAGTCTGATTCTGAAATGACTGTGTTTAAATTTAAGCTTGAACACCTCCGCTTATTGCTTAGGGAGGTTTTAGCGTCTCTGGATGACTGTGACCCCATTGTGGTTCCAGAGAAATTGTGTAAAATGGACAAATTCTTTGCAGTACCTGTTTACACTGATGTTTTTCCAGTCCCTAAGAGGTTTTCGGAAATTATTATTAAGGAATGGGATAGACCAGGTGTGCTGTTCTCTCCCCCTCCTGATTTAAAAAAGATGTTTCCCATAGATGCCGCCATACGGGACTCGTGGCAGACGGTCCCTAAGGTGGCGGGAGCAGTCTCTACCCTAGCTTAGCGTACAACTATCCCCGTCGAGGACAGTTGTGCTTTCCTAGATCCTATGGATAAAAAATTGGAGGGTCTCCTTAAGAAAAATTTTATACATCAAGGTTTTATCCTCCAGCCTCTTGCATGCATTGCCCCAGTTACTGCCGCAGCGGCTTTTTGGTTTGAGTCTCTTGAGGAGGCTTTACAGGTGGAGACCCCGCTAGACGATATTCTAGACAGGATTAAAGCTCTTAAGTTAGCTAACTCCTTTATTTCTGATGCCATTTTTCACTTAGCCAAGCTAACGGCTAAAAATTCAGGTTTTGCCATTTTGGCGCATAGGGCGCTATGGCTTAAGTCCTGGTCAGCAGACGTTACTTCAAAGTCTAAGCTTCTTAACATCCCCTTCAAGGGACAGACCCTATTCGGGCCTGGTCTGAAGGAGATCATTTCTGATATTACTGGAGGAAAAGGTCACACCCTTCCTCAGGATAGGTCCAATAAGTTAAGGACCAAACAGAATAATTTTCGTTCCTTTCGAAACTTCAAGAGTGGCGCAGCTTCAGTTTCCTCTAATGCAAAACAAGAGGGAAATCTCGCCCAGTCCAAACCAGTCTGGAGACCTAACCAGGTTTGGAAAAAGGGGAAGCAGGCCAAGAAACCTGCGGCTGCCTCTAAGACAGCATGAAGGAGTAGCCCCCGATCCGGGACCGGATCTAGTAGGGGGCAGACTTTCTCTCTTCGCCCAGGCTTGGGCAAGGGACGTCCAGGATCCCTGGGCATTAGAGATTGTTTCCCAGGGATATCTTCTGGACTTCAAAGCTTCATCTCCAAAGGGGAGATTTCATCTCTCACAATTATCTGCAAACCAGATAAAGAGAGAGGCATTCTTACGTTGTGTTCAAGACCTACTGGTTATGGGAGTGATCCACCCAGTTCCAAGGGAGGAACAGGGGCAGGGCTTCTATTCAAATCTGTTTATAGTTCCCAAAAAAGAGGGAATTTTCAGACCAATCTTGGATCTCAAGATCCTAAACAAATTTCTCAGGGTCCCGTCCTTCAAGATGGAGACTATCCGTACCATCCTACCTATGATCCAGGAGGGTCAATATATGACTACCGTGGACTTAAAGGATGCTTATCTCCACATTCTGATTCACAGAGATCATCATCAGTTCCTCAGGTTCGCCTTCTCAGACAGGCATTACCAGTTTGTGGCTCTTCCCTTCGGTTTAGCCACGGCACCAAGAATCTTTACGAAGGTTCTAGGGTCCCTACTGGCGGTTCTAAGGCCACGGGGCATAGCAGTGGCTCCTTACCTAGACGACATTCTGATACAAGCGTCGACTTTTCAAATCGCCAAGTCCCATACGGACATGGTTCTGGCCTTTCTGAGGTCTCACGGGTGGAAGGTGAACGAAGAAAAGAGTTCTCTCTCCCCTCTCACAAGAGTTTCCTTCCTAGGAACACTGATAGATTCAGTAAAAATGAAAATTTTTCTGACAGAGGTCAGGTTATCAAAGCTTCTAACTTCCTGCCGTGCTCTTCATTCCACTTCTCGGCCGTCAGTGGCTCAGTGTATGAAAGTAATCGGCCTAATGGTAGCGGCAATGGACATAGTTCCGTTTGCCCACCTACATCTCAGACCACTGCAACTTTGCATGCTCAATTAGTGGAATGGGGACTACACAGATTTGTCCCCTCTGCTAAATCTGGATCAAGAGACCAGGGATTCTCTTCTCTGGTGGTTATCTCGGGTCCATCTGTCCAGGGGAATGAGTTTCCGCAGGCCAGAGTGGACTATAGTGACGACAGATGCCAGCCTTCTGGGCTGGGGCGCAGTCTGGAACTCCCTGAAGGCTCAGGGTTCGTGGACTCAGGAGGAAGCCCTCCTTCCGATAAACATTCTGGAACTGAGAGCGATATACAATGCTCTTCAGGCTTGGCCTCAGCTAGCTGCGGTCAGGTTCATCAGATTTCAGTCGGACAATATCACAACTGTAGCCTATATCAACCATCAGGGGGGAACAAGAAGCCCCCTGGCAATGTTGGAGGTTTCAAAGATAATTCTATGGGCAGAGGTTCACTCTCCCATCTCTCAGCTATCCATATCCCAGGAGTAGAGAACTGGGTCGGCAGACTTTTCATCCGGGGGAGTGGGAGCTCCATCCGGAGGTATTTGCCCAACTGATTCAACTATGGGGCAAACCAGAACTGGATCTAATGGCGTCTCGTCAGAACCCCAAGCTTCCTTGTTACGAGTCCAGGTCAAGGGATCCCCAGGCAACGCTGATAGATGCTCTAGCAGTGCCCTGGTCCTTCAGCCTGGCTTATGTGTTCCCACCATTTCCTCTCCTACCTCGTCTGATTGCCAAGATCAAGCAGGAGAGAGCTTTGGTGATTTTGATAGCACCTGCGTGGCCACGCAGGACTTTGTATGCAGATCTGGTGGACATGTCATCCCTTCCACCATGGACTCTGCCGCTGAGGCCGGACCTTCTACTCCAAGGTCCATTCAAACATCCAAATCTAATTTCTCTGCGGCTGATTGCTTGGAGATTGAATGCTTGATTTTATCAAAACGTGGTTTCTCCGAGTTGGTTATTGATACCTTAATTCAGGCTCGAAAGCCTGTCACCAGGAAAATCTATCATAAGATATGGTGTAAATATCTTCATTGGTGTGAATCCAAGGGTTACTCATGGAGTAAAATCAGGATTCCTAGGATATTATCCTTTCTCCAAGAAGGATTGGAGAAGGGATTGTCAGCTAGTTCCTTAAAGGGACAGATTTCTGCTCTGTCTATTCTTTTGCACAAGCGTCTGGCGGATGTTCCAGACATTCAGGCGTTTTGTCAGGCTTTGGTTAGAATCAAGCCTGTGTTTAAACCTGTTGCTCCACCATGGAGTTTAAATTTAGTTCTTAAAGTTCTTCAAGGGGTTCCGTTTGAACCTCTGCATTCCATAGATATCAAGCTTTTATCTTGGAAAGTTCTGTTTTTGGTAGCTATCTCTTCGGCTCGAAGAGTTTCAGAGTTATCCGCCTTACAGTGTGATTCCCCTTATCTGATCTTCCATGCAGATAAGGTAGTTTTGCGTACCAAACCTGGGTTTCTTCCTAAGGTGGTATCTAATAGGAATATCAATCAGGAGATTGTTGTTCCATCTCTGTGTCCTAATCCTTCTTCAAAGAAGGAACGTCTATTACACAATCTTGACGTGGTTCGTGCTTTAAAATTTTATTTACAAGCTACTAAGGATTTACGTCAAACATATGCATTGTTTGTTGTCTACTCTGGACAGAGGAAAGGCCAAAAGACTTCGGCATCTTCTCTTTCTTTTTGGCTGAGAAGCATAATCCATTTAGCTTATGAGACTTCTGGCCAGCAGCCTCCTGAAAGAATTACAGCTCATTCCACTAGAGCGGTAGCTTCCACATGGGCTTTTAAAAGTGAGGCCTCTGTTGAACAGATTTGTAAGGCGGCGACTTTGTCTTCGCTTCATACTTTTTCTAAATTCTACAAATTTGATATTTTTGCTTCCTCGGAGGCTATTTTTGGGAGAAAGGTCTTGCAGGCAGTGGTGCCTTCCGTTTCAGTTCCTGCCTTGTCCCTCCCTTCATCCGTGTCGTAAAGCTTTGGTATTGGTATCCCACAAGTAATGGATGAACCCGTGGACTGGATACACCTTACAAGAGAAAACAAAATTTATGCTTACCTGATAAATTTCTTTCTCTTCTGGTGTATCCAGTCCACGGCCCGCCCTGTCACTTTAAGGCAGGTGTTTTTTATTTTTAAACTAGTCACCACTGCACCCTATAGTTTTTCCGTTTTCTTGCTTGTCTTCGGTCGAATGACTGGGGGGTGGCATTTAGGGGAGGAGCTATATAGACAGCTCTGCTGTGGGTGTCCTCTTGCAACTTCCTGTTGGGAAGGAGAATATCCCACAAGTAATGGATGAACCCGTGGACTGGATACACCACAAGAGAGAGAAATTTATCAGGTAAGCATAAATTTTGTTTTCTTTCATGTAAATGGCAAGAGTCCATGAGCTAGTGACGTATGGGATATACATTCCTACCAGGAGGGGGCAAAGTTTCCCGAACCTCAAGTGCCTATAAATACACCTCCCACCACACCCACAACTCAGCTTTACAAACCTTGGCCTCCCATGGAGGTAGTGAAGTAAGTTTGTGCTTGATTTTTTATGATTTCTTCTGTGATAAGCGCTTCTAAGCATTCTGAAGCCCAATTCCTCTTAGAGTACAGTGTTTGTCAGAGGGATGTGAAGAGAGAATCGCCTGTTGATTTTTATGGTTTCACTCATGGGAAATCTTTTCAAGGGTTCTCTGTTATCGGTCATAGCGATTCATCTCCTACCTCCCTTTTCAGATAGACGATATACTCTTATACTATTACCTCTACTGATAGTTTTCAGTACTGGTATGGCTGTCTGCTATATGTGGATGGGTGTCTTTCGCTAAGTATGTATCATTATTTAAGACACTCTCAGCTATTTTTGGTGCTTTATGTATTAATATAAAGTTTTAAATATATGTATTCTACTTATATTTGCCATGAGTCAGGTCTATGTGTATTTCCCTTTGCAGTCTAAAGAGTTTCAGTATAGGAATCATGTTTAAGGAAGTTATTTTTTTAAATTTTCTTACCTTTCTTAAATTTCGCTGGAAAATCTAGGCTCGTGAGGGTGCAAAATGCTGTTATTTATTTCGTCATTTTTGGTGCAAAATTTTTTTGGCACAAATTTGCGTCTATAGTGTCGCAAGTTTCAACATTTCCTGGGTCTTTATTGACGTTAGTTTGTTTGGTGCAAAGTCACAATTGTTATGACGCGAGTTGCGTCATTTCTTTGTATTGTGTAAATTTTTTTTTTTTGGTTATATTACCCCACTTCCTTTATGCTGCCTGGTCTCTTTATATTCTAGAGGGCTATGCTGTTTGCTTTTCTGCTTATTTAGCATATGCATTTTTTCCCATTCCTGAAACTGCTATATGAGGAAATTGGATATTTCTCTTGTAAGATGTATTGAGTCCACGGATTTATCCATACTTGTGGGATATTCTCCTTCCCTACAGGAAGTGGTAAAGAGAGCACCCACAGCAGAGCTGTCTATATAGCTCCTCCCTTAGCTCCACCCCTCAGTCATTCTCTTTGCCTACTCTAAGTACTAGGAAGGGTAAAGTGAGTGTGGTGACAAAAATGTTAGTTTTTTATTTCTCAAGCAAAAGTTTGTTATTTTAAATGGTACCGGTGTGTACTATTTACTCTCTGGCAGAAAAGGGATGAAGATTTCTGCAAGGAGGATGATGATCTTAGCACTTTTTAACTAAGATCCACTGCTGTTCTCACAAGGGCTGAAGAGTACAGGATAACTTCAGTTGGGGGAATGGTTTGCAGGGTAAACTGCATTGAGGTATGTTCAGTCTATTTTTTTCTAGACAGACTGTGTTAATTATAGAAAAGGCTGGTAATATCCCCATGAGGGATAGGTAAGCTGTATTCAGACACTTGGTAGGAATCCCAGCTTGCATGAAGGGCTCATTAGTTACTGGTGACACTGATAGGAAAAAATGTTTTTCTTTATTTAGAAAAGATGCAAATATAACGTTTTTTAGAGGGACTTAAGGGGTCATTGTGGCTTGTTTTTGGGTTATTAACCCACATGGCTAGTTTAAGAAACACTCTGTTGTGTTTCTGCTAGGCCTCAAAACATCGAGTGAGGTGGGAGGGGCCTATTTTCGCGCCTCAGTTGCGCAGTTTCTTTTCCTCAGAGACATCTAACTGCTTCTCCAGAGGTTCCTACTGTGTTTGAGGGCTGTAAAAGAAGTTTTTTCCCCACAAATCGTTCCTAAAGGGCAGGTAGGCGCCACAGCAGAGCTGTGGCAAGGTGCTGAACGTTTTTTTTACCGGTTTTGACAATCCGGTTTTTACATTAAGGGGTTTAATTGTTTATTTGCATAGCTGTGCAAAGTTACTAAGGCTTTATGATACTACTGTAAAAATTTTGTTGAGTTTACTGCTTTTTTACACTGTTTAGCAGAGTTTGTGCAGCTTTTATTTCTAACTGTTATTTGCTTTGATTAAAGTGTTTTCCAAGCTTGCTTGTTGCATTACTAGCCTGTTTAACATGTCTGACACCAAGGAAAATCCTTGTTCAATGTATTTAGAAGCCATTGTGGAACCCCCTCTTAGAATGTGTCCCACTTGTACTATGTCTATAAACTATAAAGAACATATTTTAGCACTTAAAAATAGAGCAATAGATGATTCTCAGTCAGAAGGAAATGAGGGTTCGCCATCTAGCTCTCCCCAAGTGTCACAACCAGTAACGCCCGCACAAGTGACGCCAAGTACCTCTAGTGCGTCAAATTCATTTACTTTACAAGACATGGCCACAGTTATGAATACAACCCTCACAGAGGTTTTATCCAAACTGCCTGGTTTACAAGGAAAGCGGGACATCTCTGGGTTAAGAACAAATGCTGAGCCGTCTGACGCTTTAGTAGCCGTATCCGATATACCCTCACAATGTTCTGAAGTAGGGGTAAGGGATTTGTTATCTGAGGGAGAAATTTCTGATTCAGGAAAAACGCTCCCTCAGACAGATTCTGATATGACGGCCTTTAAATTTAAGCTTGAACACCTCCGCTTATTGCTCAGCGACTCTAGATGATTGTGGTCCCAGAGAAATTGTGTAAAATGGATAAATACTTAGAGGTTCCTGTTTACACTGATGTTTTTCCAGTCCCTAAGAGGATTGTGAATATTATTGCTAAGGAGTGGGATAGACCAGGTATTCCGTTCACTCCCCCTCCTGTTTTTAAGAAAATGTTTCCCATATCTGACACCATGCGGGACTCGTGGCAGACGGTCCCTAAGGTGGAGGGAGCTATTACTACTCTGTCTAAGCGTACAACTATACCTATCGAGGACAGTTGTGCTTTCAAAGATCCTATGGATAAAAAATTAGAGGGTCTCCTGAAGAAAATTTTTGTTCATCAAGGTTTTCTTCTCCAACCTATTGCGTGCATTGTTCCTGTAACTACTGCAGCTGCTTTCTGGTTCAAGGCTCTAGAAGAGGCTCTTCAGATGGAGACTCCATTAGAGGAGATTATGGACAGAATTAAGGCCCTTAAGTTGGCTAATTCTTTTATTACAGATGCCCCTTTCCAATTGGCTAAATTAGCGGCAAAGAATTCAGGTTTTGCCATTTTAGCACGCAGGGCGTTATGGCTTAAGTCTTGGTCTGCTGATGTGTCATCAAAATCTAAACTTTTGAACATCCCTTTCAAAGGAAAGACCTTATTCGGGCCTGAACTGAAAGAGATTATTTCAGACATCACTGGAGGGAAAGGCCATGCCCTCCCTCAGGATAGAACAAATAAAATGAGGACCAAACAAAATAATTTTCGTTCCTTACGGAACTTCAAGGGTGGTCCCGCTTCAGCTTCCCCTGCTGCAAAGCAAGAGGGGAATTTTGCTTAATCCAAGTCAGTCTGGAGACCTAACCAGGCTTGGAACAAGGGTAAACAGGCTAAGAAGCCTGCAGCTGCCTCCAAGACAGCATGAAGGGGTATCCCCCGATCCGGGACCGGAGATCTAGTAGGGGGCAGAGACTCTCTCTTCGCTCAGGCAAGAGATGTTCACGATTCCTGGGCTTTAGAAATTCTGTCCCAGGGATATCTTCTGGACTTCAAAGACTCCCCTCCAACGGGGATATTTCACATTTCTCAATTGTCTGCAAACCAGACAAAGAGAGAGGCGTTCTTACGCTGTGTAGAAGACTTACATACCATGGGAGTGATCCGCCCAGTTCCAAAAGAGGAGCAAGGGCTAGGATTTTACTCAAACCTGTTTGTTGTTCCCAAAAAAAGAGGGAACTTTCAGACCAATCTTGGATCTCAAAATTCTAAACAAATTCCTCAGAGTACCATCATTCAAGATGGAGACTATTCGCACCATTCTACCAATGATCCAGGAGGGTCAATATATGACTACCGTGGACTTACAGGATGCGTATCTACACATCCCTATTCACAGAGATCATCATCAATTCCTCAGATTTGCCTTTCTGGACAGGCATTTCCAGTTCGTGGCCCTTCCCTTCGGGTTGGCCACGACTCCCAGAATTTTCACAAAAGTGCTAGGGTCCCTTTTGGCGGTGCTAAGGCCGCGGGGCATAGCAGTGGCGCCTTATCTAGACGACATCTTAATTCAGGCGTCGACTTTCCAACTAGCCAAGTCTCACATGGACATCGTGTTGGCTTTTCTGAGATCTCACGGGTGGAAGGTGAACATAAAAAAGAGTTCTCTCCCCTCTCACAAGAGTTTCCTTCCTAGGGACTCTGATGGACTCGGTAGAAATGAAAATATTTCTGACGGAGGTCAGAAAATCAAAACTCTTATCCACTTGCCAAGCTCTTTATTCCATTCCTCGGCCATCAGTGGCTCAGTGCATGGAGGTAATCGGGCTCATGGTAGCGGCAATGGACATAGTTCCTTTTGCCCGCCTACACCTCAGACCACTGCAACTATGCATGCTCAAACAGTGGAATGGGGATTATGCAGATTTATCTCCTCAAATAAATCTGGACCAGGAGACCAGAGATTCTCTTCTCTGGTGGTTGTCTCAGGACCACCTGTCTCAGGGAATGTGTTTCCACAGGCCAGAGTGGCTCATAGTAACGACAGATGCCAGCCTGCTAGGCTGGGGAGCAGTCTGGAACTCCCTGAAAGCACAGGGCTTATGGTCTCAGGAGGAAACTCTCCTCCCAATAAACATTCTAGAACTGAGAGCGATATTCAATGCGCTTCAGGCGTGGCCTCAGCTTGCTGCGGCCAAATTCATCAGATTTCAGTCAGAGAACATCACGACTGTAGCTTCTATCAATCATCATGGAGGAACACAGAGTTCTCTAGCGATGATGGAGGTAACCAAAATAATCCGATGGGCGGAGGATTACTCTTGCCATCTCTCAGCAATCCATATCCCAGGTGTAGAGAACTGGTAGGCGGATTTCCTAAGTCGTCAGACTTTTCATCCGGAGGTTTTTGCCCAGCTGACTCAGCTATGGGGCACACCAGAATTGGATCTGATGGCGTCCCGTCAGAATGCCAAACTTCTTCGTTACGGGTCCAGGTCCCGGGATCCCCAGGCGGTACTGATAGATGCTCTAGCAGTGCCTTGGTCCTTCAATCTGGCCTATGTATTTCCACCGTTTCCTCTCCTCCCACGTCTGGTTGCCAGAATCAAGCAGGAGAGAGCTTCGGTGGACATGTCATCGGTTCCATCGTGGACTCTGCCAATGAGGCAGGAGCTTCTAATCCAAGGTCCATTCACGCATCCAAATCTAATTTCTCTGCGTCTGACTGCTTGGAGATTGAACGCCTGATTCTGTCTAAGCGTGGTTTCTCCGAGTCGGTCATTGATACCCTGATTCAGGCTAGAAAGCCTGTCACCAGGAAGATCTATTATAAGATTTGGCACAAATATCTTTATTGGTGTGAATCCAAAGGTTACTCATGGAGTAAGATTAGGATTCCTAGAATATTGTCTTTTCTCCAAGAAGGATTGGTGAAGGGATTATCAGCTAGTTCCCTAAAAGGACAAATATCTGCTTTGTCTATTCTGTTACACATACGTCTGGCAGATGTCCCAGACGTTCAAGCATTTAGTCAGGCCTTGGTCAGGATCAAGCCTGTATTTAAACCTGTTGCTCCGCCATGGAGCCTAAACTTAGTTCTTAAAGTTCTTCAAGGGGTTCCGTTTGAACCTATGTATTCCATAGATATTAAGCTTCTATCTTGGAAAGTTTTGTTTTTAGTAGCTATCTCTTCGTCTCGAAGAGTTTCTGAGTTATCTGCTTTACAGTGTGATTCACCTTACCTTGTTTTCCATGCAGATAAGGTGGTTTTGCGTACCAAGCCTGGGTTTCTTCCTAAGGTTGTTTCTAATAGGAATATCAATCAGGAGATTGTTGTTCCTTCACTGTGTCCTAATCCTTCATCAAAGAAGGAACGTCTGTTGCACAATCTTGATGTGGTTCGTGCTTTAAAGTTCTACTTACAAGCAACTAAAGATTTCCGTTAAACATCTTCATTGTTTGTTGTTTATTCTGGTAAACGGAGAGGTCAAAAGGCTACGGCTACCTCTCTTTCCTTTTGGCTGAAAAGCATCATCCGTTTGGCTTATGAGACTGCTGGCCAGCAGCCTCCTGAAAGAATTACTGCTCATTCTACTAGAGCAGTGGCTTCCACATGGGCTTTTAAAAATGAGGCTTCTGTTGAACAGATTTGTAAGGCGGCGACTTGGTCTTCGCTTCATACTTTTTCCAAATTTTACAAATTCGATACTTTTGTTTCTTCGGAGGCTATTTTTGGGAGAGAGGTTCTACAAGCAGTGGTGCCTTCCGTTTAAGGTACCTGTCTTGTCCCTCCCTTCATCTGTGTCCTAAAGCTTTGGTATTGGTATCCCACAAGTATGGATGAATCCGTGGACTCGATACATCTTACAAGAGAAAACATAATTTATGCTTACCTCATAAATTTATTTCTCTTGGGATGTATCGAGTCCACGGCCCGCCCTGTTTATTTAAGACAGGCAGTATATTTTTATTTAAAACACTTCAGTCACCACTGCACCCTATAGTTTCTCCTTTTTCTTCCTAGCCTTCGGTCGAATGACTGCGGGGTGGAGCTAAGGGATGAGCTATATAGACAGCTCTGCTGTGGGTGCTCTCTTTGCCACTTCCTGTAGGGAAGGAGAATATCCCACAAGTATGGATGAATCCGTGGACTCGATACATCACAAGAGAAATAAATTTATCAGGTAAGCATAAATTATGTTTTTGTTTAAATGTTATTTTTTCTTTTACATTTTGCAAGATGTCTCAATCTAATCCTGTCTCAGAATCTACTGTAGGAACCATGCTGCCTAAACACAGTTCTATCAAAGCTAAGTGTAAATGTTGTAAGCATGCTGAGATTATATCTCCGGCTATATTATGTAACAGTTGTCATGATAAGCTTTTGCATGCCGATAATGTTTCTATTAGTACTAGTACAGCATCTGTTGTTCCCTCAACATCTTATGTACATGATATCCCTGTTGATATGAAAAATGATATTGCTGATGCAATACAGAAGGCTATGTCTGCTATTCCACCTTCTAATAAACATAAAAGGTATTTTAAAACTGATTACATTTGTGATGACCGACAACATACTGAAATATCCTTCTCTGAAGAGGATCTCTCTGCTTCAGAGGATCCTACTTCAGACATTGAATAAGGACAATATCCCACAAGTTAGGATGAATCCGTGGACTCGGTACATCGCAAAAGAAAGAAATTTATCAGGTAAGCATAAATTTAGTTTTTTGGGTATAAAAGCACAATATTATTTGCCAGGTCCTCTTTTTTTTTTTTCTTTTTTTTTTTGTATGCTTTTTTTAAACCTCACTACTTGGCTATATGTTAAACTGAAGTATATGTGTGGTGGGAGGTGTATTTATAGGCATTTTGAGGTTTGGGAAACTTTGCCCCCTCCTGGTAGGAATGTATATCCCATACATCACTAGCTCATAGACTCTTGCCATTATGAAAGAAATTAATTTATCAGGTAAGTTCTAACAAAAATTATGTTTTCTCTTCTGGCTAATAAAAACTATAAATATAAAAAATCTCTATTGACAGGGAGAGCTTCCCTCATACACCGCTGGTCTTTCTTTTATTATTTGTTTTGCATCAAATATTCATTTACAAAACCACTGTGCAGACTTATAGTACAACGTATAATTAGAGATAAAACATTCAACTTAGTAAACCTATTCGTCCCAAATCTCTCTTGGGCCTGTTGCACAAAAGTTAGTTATTCTTCCCAAATGTGGTAACGGGCTAACCTTAAAAAGGCAGACCCCAGATGGACTGCAGTAAAAGGTTCTATTTAGAGGGATTAATGCAATCTATTATTTGTGGAATAAAACATTCATGAAGATTACTGACTTTTAAACCAAACGATGTAAAGATAAATCTGTTGCTCACCTTCTCATAGCACACTAACCCAAACCCTACTACCTTATCAATAACTCAAAGGCAATTACAGAATGACCTAATCCAGTGTCTGGAACCAAGTGGACAGAGGATGTATGGAAGGCTCTTGGCATTAAAACGGAAGAAAAGTTAATAAACAGTCCAGGGATTAGAACCAGGAGATCTGTCCAAGACCAGGCATCATAATAAAAGGAAGAGACCAAAAACAGTTTCAAAGGTCTTGCCAGTAAATCAGTCTGTTGGTAATATAACATCATACAGGGGTCAGAGCCCCTGAGCCAGAAACTTTTCCAATGTCAGAGCCTGTAGGACAGGTCAGTAACACGATTGCTTCTGCCTTCATGTAAAATAACCACACACTGAGTCAGAGATGACCTTTTAACATCTCAATTCTTGACCTTAGACACATGGGACACAGGATGAATTCAGTAACTTGCAAGAAGGTCCAGCTTCACAGCCACAGGATTCTTTTTTTTTTTTTTAGAAATCCTAGAACAGGACAACTTTAAATTCAGTGTGGACAACCACACCAAATCTTTACAAGCATAAGCAGTGACAGTGGAACATCATCTGTCCGCAAAACATTTTCTGTTGTTGTTGAGCATGGAGTTAAGGTATTATGAAGAAATTTAGAATTCTTGGCCAAGAAGGACAGACGATTCAAATCTGTTCCAGAGTTTGATTAATCCGCTCCATTTGACCATTATTCTGAGGTTGATATACAGAAGATAAATATGCAACTGGAGCAAAAGTGTTTCCAAAATTGTAAAGAAAACGGGGATTCTGTGTCAGACAGCACATTCCAAGGTAAATCGTGTAAACAAAAAACTTCCTTGAAACAGAAACAGAGTAGCCGTCATGAAAAGCTTCCTTGAGAAACCGTATAACTGTCACACTGGCAGAAGGTAAACACACAGCAGGAATAAAAGGAGACATCTTAGTAAGACAATCTACCACTTCCAAAATAATGTCAAATCCATCAGAAAAAGGAAGATCAACAATAAAATCCATTGAAACGCAGGGGATGAAGAGAACGCGCAAGAGAAGCACAGGTATCACAAGACAAAACAAACCAACATTCTCAAATAGTCCAAGCCACCAAAAAGTTTTTTAAATTAATGTGACATTGTAGACTGGATTTTTCTTTGCATTAATGTTTTGTAGATGATGCATTTATATTGCCCATCTGGGAGTGTTTTTATAACAATGTATAGTTTTGCTTATTTTTTTTAATAACATTGTGCTAATTTCTTTCATGTAATTGGCAAGAGTCCATGAGCTAGTGACGTTATGGGATATACATTCCTACCAGGAGGGGCAAAGTTTCCCAAACCTTAAAATGCTCATAAATACACCCCTCACCACACCCACAATTCAGTTTTACAAACTTTGCCTCCCATGGAGGTGGTGAAGTAAGTTTGTGCTAGATTTCTACGTTGATATGTGCTTCGCAGCAGGCTGAAGCCCAGTTTTCCTCTCAGAGTGCAGTGAATGTCAGAGGGATATGAAGGGAGTATTGCCTATTGAATACCATGGTCTTCGTCTAGGGGATCTATTTTATAGGTTCTCTGTTATCGGTCGTAGAGATTTCTTCTCCTACCTCCCTTTTCAGATCGACGATATACTCTTATATACCATTACCTCTACTGATTCTCGTATCAGTACTGGTTTGGCTATCTACTTTATGTAGATGAGTGTCTTTGGGTAAGTAAGTCTTATTTTTATTGATGACACTCTCAGCTATGGTTTGGCACTTTATATGTAAAGTTCTAAATATATGTTTTATACTATATTTGCCATGATTCAGGTCAATCAGTTTATTTTCCTTCTTCAGACTGTCAGTTTCATTTTTTGGGAAAATGCATATGAATAAATATTTTTCTTACCTCACTTTTTAGTTGCTTCTGGTTTCTGGAGGCCTGTTCTGTTTGCATTTTTTCCCATTCCTGAAACTGTCATTTAAAGAATTTGATAATTTTGCTTTATATGTTGTTTTTTCTATTACATATTGCAAGATGTCACAACCTGACCCTGGATCAGAATCTACTTCTGGAAAGACGCTGCCTGATGTCGGTTCTACCAAAGCTAAGTGCATTTGTTGTAAACTTTTGGTAACTGTTCCTCCGGCTGTAGTTTGTGTTAGTTGTCATGATAAACTATCAAACGCAGATAATATTTCCATTAGTAATAATCCATTATCTGTTGTTGCTCCGTCAACATCCAATGTTCAGGATGTTCCTGTTAATGTAAAATAATTTGTTTCTAATTCTATTCGGAAGGCTCTGTCTGTTATACCTCCTTCTAGTAAATGTAAAAGGTCTTTTAAAACTTCTCATAAATCAGATGAATTTTTAAATGACCGCCATCATTCTGACTTATCTATCTCTGATGAGGATCTTTCTGGTTCAGAAGATTCTGCCTCAGATATTGACACTGATAAATCTTCATATTTGTTTAAGATGGAGTTTATTCGTTCTTTACTGAAAGAAGTGTTGATTGCATTAGATATGGAGGAGTCTAGTCCTCTTGATGTTAAAACTAGTAAGCGTTTAAATTCGGTTTTTAAACCTCATGTAGTTATTCCAGAAGTTTTTCCAGTTCCTGATGCTATTTCAGATGTAATTTCTAGGGAATGGAATAGTCTGGGTACTTCATTTACTCCTTCTCCAAGGTTTAAGAAATTGTACCCTTTGCCGTCTGATAGATTAGAGTTTTGGGAGAAAATCCCCAAAGTTGATGGGGCTATTTCTACTCTTGCTAAACGTACTACTATTCCTACGGCAGATAGTACTTCTTTTAAGGATCCTTTAGATAGGAAGCTTGAATCATTTCTAAGGAAGGCTTATTTATGTTCAGGTAATCTTCTTAGGCCTGCTATTTCTTTGGCTGATGTTGCTGCAGCTTCCACTTTCTGGTTGGAGGCTTTAGAACAACAAGTGTCGGACCATGATGCTTATAGCATTGTTAAACTTCTTCAACATGCTAATAACTTTGTTTGTGATGCCATTTTTGATATAATTAGGATTTATGTCAGGTATATGTCTTTAGCTATTTTAGCTAGAAGAGCTTTGTGGCTTAAATCTTGGAATGCAGATATGACTTCTAAGTCAACGTTGCTTTCTCTTTCTTTCCAAGGTAATAAGTTATTTGGTTCTCAGTTGGATTCTATAATTTCAACTGTCACTGGGGGGAAAGGAGCTTTTTTGCCTCAGGATAAAAAATCTAAGGGTAAATATAGGGCTGGTAATCATTTTTGTTCCTTTCGGCAGAATAAGGAACAGAAGCCTGACCTTTCCCCTAAAGGAACGGTCTCCGTTTGGAAACCTTCTCCAGTCTGGAATAAATCCAAGCCTTTTAGGAAATCAAAACCAGCTCCCAAATCCGCATGAAGGTGCGGCCCTCATTCCAGCACAGCTGGTAGGGGGCAGGTTACGATTTTTCAAAGATGTTTGGATCAGTTGGATTCAGAACATTGTTTCTCAAGGGTACAGAATAGGTTTCAAGATAAGACCGCCTGTGAGAAGATTCTTTCTCTCACGCATTCTAGTAAACCCAGTAAAGGCTCAGGCTTTTCTGAAATGTGTTTCAGACCTGGAGTCAGCTGGGGTAATTGTGCCAGTTCCAGATCTGGAACGGGGTCTGGGGTTTTATTCAAATCTGTTCATTGTACCAAAGAAAGAGAATTCTTTCAGACCAGTTCTGGATCTAAAAATATTGAATCGTTATGTAAGGATACCAACATTCAAAATGGTGACTATAAGGACTATTCTGCCTTTTGTTCAGCAAGGGCATTATATGTCCACAATAGACTTACAGGATGCATAGCTTCATATTCCTATTCATCCGGATCACTATCAGTTCCTTAGATTCTCTTTTCTAGACAAGCATTACCAATTTGTTGCTCTTTCTTTTGGCCTAGCAACAGCTCCAAGGATCTTTTCAAAGGTTCTCGGTGCCCTTCTCTCTGTAATCAGAGAGCAGGGTATTGCGGTATTTCCTTATTTGGACGATATCTTGGTACTTGCTCAGTCTTTACATCCTGCAGAATCTCACATGAATCAACTCGTGTTGTTTCTTCAAAGACATGGTTGGAGGATCAATTTACCAAAGAATTCCTTGATTCCTCAGACAAGGGTAACCTTTTTGGGTTTCCAAATAGATTCAGTATCCATGACTTTGTCTCTAACAGACAAGAGACGTCTGAAATTGGTTTCAGCTTGTCGAAACCTTCAGTCTCAATCATTCCCTTCGGTAGCTTTGTGCATGGAAATTTTAGGTCTCATGACTGCAGCATCGGACGCGATCCCCTTTGCTCGTTTTCACATGAGACCTCTCCAGCTTTGTATGCTGAATCAATGGTGCAGGGATTATACAAAGATATCACAATTAATATCCTTAAATCCCAATGTTCGTTTTTCTCTGACATGGTGGTTGGATCACCATCGTTTAGTTCAAGGGGCCTCATTTGTTTGTCCAACCTGGACTGTGATCACAACAGATGCAAGTCTTTCAGGTTGGGGAGCTGTATGGGGATCTCTGACAGCGCAGGGGGTTTGGGAATCTCAGGAGGCGAGATTACCAATCAACATTTTGGAACTCTGTGCGATTTTCAGAGCTCTTCAGTTCTGGCCTCTTCTGAAGAGAGAATCGTTTATTTGTTTTCAGACAGACAATGTCACAACCATGGCGTATGTCAATCATCAAGGTGGGACTCACAGTCCTCAGGCTATGAAAGAAGTGTCTCAGATACTTGTATGGGCGGAATCCAGCTCCTGTCTAATCTCTGCTGTTCAGATCTAGTTCTTCTTCCAAAAGTGATTTCCAAAATCATAATGGAACGTTCGTTTGTGCTGCTGGTGGCTCCAGCATGGCCACACAGGTTTTGGTATGTGGATCTTGTTCGGATGGCTAGTTGCCAACCTTGGACACTTCCGTTAAGGCCAGACCTTCTATCTCAAGGCCCATTTTTCCATCAGGATCTCAAATCATTAAATTTGAAGGTATGGAAATTGAACTCTTAATACTTAGTCATAGAGGTTTCTCTGACTCAGTGATTAATACTATGTTACAGGCTCGTAAATCTGTGTCTAGAAAGATTTATTACAGAGTTTGGAAGACTTACATTCCTTGGTGTTCTTCTCATAAATTCTCTTAGCATTCTTTTAGAATTCCTAGAATTTTACAGTTTCTTCAGGATGGTTTGGATAAGGGTTTGTCTGCAAGTTCCTTGAAAGGACAAATCTCTGCTCTTTCTGTTCTGTTTCACAGAAAAATTGCTAATATTCCTGATATTCATAGTTTTGTACAGGCTTTGGTTCGTATCAAGCCTGTCATTAAGTCAATCTCTCCTCCTTGGAGTCTTAATTTGGTTTTGAGGGCTTTACAGGCTCCTCCGTTTGAGCCTATGCATTCTCTGGACATTAAATTACTTTCTTGGAAAGTCTTGTTCCTTTTGGCCATCTCTTATGCTAGAAGAGTTTCTGAGTTATCTGCTCTTTCTTGTGAGTCTCCTTTTCTGATTTTTCATCAGGATAAGGCGGTTTTGCGGACTTCATTTAAATTTTTACCTAAAGTTGTGAATTCTAACAACATTAGTAGAGAAATTGTTGTCCCTTCGTTGTGTCCTAATCCTAAGAATTCTCTGGAGAGATCTTTACATTCTTTGGATGTAGTAAGAGCTTTGAAATATTATGTTGAAGATACTAAAGATTTCAGAAAGACTTCTAGTCTATTTGTTATCTTTTCTGGTTCTAGGAAAGGTCAGAAGGCTTCTGCCATTTCTTTGGCGTCTTGGTTAAAGCTTTTGATTCATCATGCTTATGTGGAGTCGGGTAAATCCCTGCCTCAAAGGATTACGGCTCATTCTACTAGGTCAGTTTCTACTTCCTGGGCTTTTAAGAATGAAGCTTCTGTTGATCAGATTTGCAAAGCAGCAACCTGGTCTTCTTTGCATACTTCTTTGCATACTTGCCATACTCTACCATTTTGATGTTTTTTCTTCTTCAGAAGCAGTTTTTGGTAGAAAAGTACTTCAGGCAGCTGTTTCAGTTTGATTCTTCTGCTTATAATTTCGGTTTTTTTTCATTATAAAGATTTAAACTTTTTGATTTGGGTTGTGGATTGTTTTTTCAGGGGAATTGGCTGTCTTTATTTTATCCCTCCCTCTCTAGTGACTCTTGCGTGGAAGTTCCACATCTTGGGTATCTGCTATCCCATACGTCACTAGCTCATGGACTCTTGCCAATTACATGAAAGAAAACATAATTTATGTAAGAACTTACCTGATAAATTCATTTCTTTCATATTGGCAAGAGTCCATGAGGCCCACCCTTTTTTTGTGGTAGTTATGATTTTTTTGTATAAAGCACAATTATTCCAATTCCTTGTTTGATGCTTTCGCTCCTTTCTTATCACCCCACTTCTTGGCTATTCGTTAAACTGAATTGTGGGTGTGGTGAGGGGTGTATTTATGGGCATTTTAAGGTTTGGGAAACTTTGCCCCTCCTGGTAGGAATGTATATCCCATACGTCACTAGCTCATGGACTCTTGCCAATATGAAAGAAATTAATTTATCAGGTAAGTTCTTACATAAATTATGTTTTTCAGACTCCTAACCAAGCCCAAAGGGAGTGAACACAGTGCTATCTATATGGCACACATGAACTAGTACTGCCTGGCTGTAGTGCAAGAGTGTAAAAAGCTAAAATAAAGGAAAAAAGAGCACTGAGATAAGCAGTAGCCTGCAAGTCTTAGAAACAGGCAGTCTTTGAGGTTATAAAGTATTTTAAAAGAACAATGATGGTTAAGTAAATTTGGGGAATGGGTAGTAATGGTAGTAACTATCTGTAACTATCTGTAAAAAAATCAAAAAAATCAAGTAGACTGTTCCTTTAATACCCCCATTACCAGCAGCCGGTAAATCATGATAGGCCTGGAAAACTTCTAAATGAACCAGATCAGGGAGGGAAATCTCCTTGGCAATACAGTGCACTATCCGCAAGAGGCAAAGGAACAGTTGAGACAGGAGGAGAAAAACTGCAAGCCTTAATTTTTGTGTAGCAAAGAACGGTGCGTCAGAAGGAGTTGGCCTTTTGGAAGGATAATTTCAATTTGAGAAGCAGAATCTGGGGAAACATTATGAAGTCTAGATAGAGCATCTGCTTTCTTGTTCTTTGAACCAGGTCAAAAGGTTATGACAACATTTTATCTGGAAAAGAACAATGCCCATCAAGCTTTTCTGGGATGAAGTTATCTGGCAGCTCTAAGATATTAAAGGTTGCCACAAAATAACATAACTTTTGCTCCTATCCTCATTCAGATGTTCAGAGGCTGTTCTTAGAAGTACATGCATCTAATATTGCTATTAGAGCTGTGTTATCACAAAGAGGGGAACTGAGAGCTAGATGCATTTGGTAGATTGCTATTCAGATCAACTTACCTCAGCTGAAGAAAATTATGATTTCTTTCCAATGGCATGGAGAGTCCACAAATCCATTCTCATTACTAGTGGGAATTCAACTCCTGGCCACCAGGAGGAGGCAAAGAACACCCCAGCAATTCTGAGTACACGGTTTTCACTATAACCTACGTTTGCAAATACTTAAATTAACAGATCATAATTTTTTACATATCTGCTATCTAGTATCATATAACCCTATCTGTGTCCTATAAGATGGATTCAAATCTAGGTTTTTCTACTGTATTTGAAAAGTGTATATATTGTCTAGATACCCAAGTGCTACCCCCTGTGCAATTTTGCTCCTTGTGTGTAACAAGTATGTTACAATCTAAAAATAAAGATTCTTCTGTTTTATTTTTTTTAACCCTTTAAAGCCTCTCAGGAGAGTGTTGTTCCTGATGTGCCTCTTCTTTCTCCTCAAGTGTCCCCGTCCCTAGTGGTTACACATGCAGTGCCCTGTGGCTTAACTCAGTCAGTACCTGAAGGTGTGTTTTTGCCAGGTGATTTTGCAGCACAGCTTACTTCTGCAGTATCTGCAGCCATGAGTGCCTTACCTATTTCAGGAAAAAAGAAAATCTAAAAATATTTCCTCTGTCAGGAATATCGGCTAATGCTGAAGCTGCCTTGGTCAGCTTATCCCAATTATCTGAGGATGACCATTCATCTGCAGCCTCTGATGGCGATATCTCTGATTCAGATTCTAATGTGGTTAGTACCGTGGAATCAGAGGAGGTTAGTTTTAGATTTAAGCTTGAACACCCTAGTTTACAGCTTAAGGAGGTTTTGGCTACTCTGGAGGATTCAGAGCCTACAGTCGCAGAGACTCATAAGGTCAATAAACTGAATAGAGTTTTTGATGTCAAACCCAGGTCTGTGGAAGTATTTCCTGTTCCTGGCCGTATGTCGGACATTATTTCACAGGAATGGGAAAAAACAGGTGTTCCCTTTTCCCCTTCTAATTTTATGTTGAAATTTTTTTATTGAACAGTATTTGTTGTACATTTACATTCGTACATTATGATAATAAAACATCTTCAAACTCAAAAACAAGGTAACAGAAAAACGTAAATAAAAGGATAAAAGAAATACATAAAATATCAATAATCAATTGTGTGAGTCAATTATTAGTAATGTTAGTATCTTTATGACAGTTCAGATAAAAGTGTACACATCATGGTATTATGAGTGGCGTGGGTGTAGAGACTAGGCACTGGACAGAGGATCAAGGTCCTGTGTGGGGATGTGAGTGATTTGAGGCTTCCCTTGTAGAATCCAATAAAACCATATTTTGTCTACTGCTGCTTTATTATCCAAAATCCAAGATGCTGCATCATACATAGAATATGTTGCGTTAATTTTGTTTAAAACCTCTTGCCATGTTAGTGCACCAGTTTTCCAATATTTAGCTATGCAAGATCTGGTAACCGTGCACAAGATCTTGATAAATGTGTTAATTGGTCTGTTAAGATTAGGTAGTCGGACATGTAGGAGTGCCTGTGATTGCGTAAGTTGAATCTTTTCATTTAAAGTATTACTTATTAGTAAAGAGAGGTTGTCCCAAATATGATTGATTTTGTCACATTCCCACCATAAGTGTGAGTAGGTTCCTAACATATTGCATCCTCTATAGCATAGTCTGGTTCCCGTAGGGGACATATGTGCTGTCTGTATCGGAGTCAAGTACCATCTATAGGCCGTCTTAAGTGCATTTTCCCTTAGGTCTGCGCTCAATAGTCCTTTGTCTGTTTCACTAAATATGTCAACCCACTCCTGTAAGTCTTTCTCTATTCCCAGATCTCTTTCCCAGTTTAATATTAATTGGGATTTTGTCTGTGTCTGTGCAGATTGTATAGCAGAGTACAGTTTTGAGATGGTGTGTTTTGGTCTGTGCGGTGCTTTGCATATAATCTCCAGCATTGTGGTATTCTGGATTGTATAGTGTTGTTGGAATTTCCTAAGGGCCGATATTATTTGCAAGTACAAAAACCAGTTTAGTATTAGAGGAGGGATTTTCTCCTGTATCTGGGTAAATGTTAGAATTGCTGTTCCACTTAGAAAGTCAGCCACTCTGTAGAGCCCCTTATTACGCCATTTGTCTATTGTCAGGTAAGATTCTTGCGGCAGTAGATATTTAATTGGTGTGTTTTTAGAATATGTGGGTCTTAGTCTGGTCACCTTAGCTACTTTGTTCCAGGATATAAAGGTTGAGTCTAGGGTAAGAGGTCTGATCTGTTGTGTGGTGAGTGTCTGTGTCTCCTTCCCCCACAGGACGTCTGCTGGGTAATTCCAGCCCCCCATATCAGCTTCAAGAGTTGGCCATATAGTATCAATATTGGGGTTATCTAGTAAGGTTGTTTGAGCTAATCTTGCCGCCTTATAATAGTCGACAAGATTGGGGACTCCTACTCCCCCCAATGTTCTATGTCTCGTTAAACAAGTGGCTGGAATTCTAGGAGATTTTTTCCCTCTAATAAATCTAATCAACTCTGATTGAATCTGAGCTAGCTCTGGGGTTGGGATTTTGATTGGAAGTGTTCTGAAGAGGTAGAGCGGGCGTGGTAAGATATTCATCTTGACCGCTGCTTTACGGCCATACCAGGAAAAGGAGTAATGTGCCCATTTCTGGAGATCTTGACGGATCTCTTTGAACAGTGGTGTGTAGTTGGCTTTGTATAGTTGGCAGAATTGGGTTGTTAAGTGAACACCTAGGTATTTAATAGTACGTTTAGCCCATTTCATGGTGAAGTTTAGTTCAATTAGTTTTTGTGTGTGGGCTGGTAGTGTGACAGGTAGGGCTTCGCACTTCTCTAGATTAATTTTGTAACCCGAGATCAATGAGAATTTGTCCAAGAGTTGGTATAAGTTAGGCAATGAGATCAGAGGTTTGGTAATTGTTAATAAAATGTCATCAGCGCACAATGTCAATTTGTATTCAGTGGATTTAATTTTAAAACCTGAAATGCCTGGGGAATTCCTAATCTGGGCTGCTAGAGGTTCTATGCAAAGGGCAAATAGAAGGGGTGATAAAGGACATCCCTGCCTAGTTCCGTTGAGGATGGGGAAGATTTTGGATTTGTAACCTGTGGCTGTGACTTGTGCTGTGGGGTTTGAGTATATCCTTTCAATCGCTGTTACAAAAGGGCCGTTGAATCCCATAGTTCGGAGCACCTGTAGTAGGTATTTCCAATCTATTCTATCAAACGCCTTCTCCGCGTCCAATGATAAGAGCAGAGAAGGCGTTTTGGTGACAAACAAGTAGTGAATGGAGTCTATTATACTTCTGATATTGTCTGGGGCTTCCCTATCCTTTATGAAACCCACCTGATCGGGAAGGATCAGGTTGGGCAGTATTGCTTTAAGACGATTAGCTAGAATTTTCGTAAATATTTTGAGATCCTGATTAATAACTGAGATGGGGCGATAGTTCGAACAGTACTTTGAGTTTCTACCTGGTTTGGGAATCACCACTATTTTCGCCATTAAAAGTTCAGGTGGAATTGGATGGCCCTCTAGAATGTGATTGCATAAGTTAGTTAAATGGGGGAGCAGTATAGGGTTAAATAGTTTATAATATTCTCCCGCAAATCCGTCTGGACCAGGGGCTTTACCTTTTTTAAGGTCTTTGATGGCTAATGATACCTCCTGAGGGGAAACTTGTGAGTTTAGTAACTTTCTATCATCTTCTGAAATTTTGTTTAGGTTAGCACCGGCAAGAAAGTCTATAGTTTCTGACTGAATTTGTGGTGTGTGACTAACTTTTTTACCATCATATAATTTCCCATAAAATTCTGCAAAAGTATCAACAATCTCCTGGGGGTGAGACACAGACACTCCCTGTGAATTAATTATGTTTGGTATAGCAGAAGCTCTACAACGTTCGCGTATTTTGTGTGCAAGAAATTTATCCGGCTTGTTAGCGAACACATAGTATTGCGTCTTTAACTTCAGTATCGCTCTGGCTGCAATAGAGTTTAGAATGCTATTTAGATTATCTTTTTTCTTGTTCAGTTCTTTTAGAATAGAGTTGCTCTGGGTTCGTTTGTATTGTATTTCTAGCTGTTTTATATCATTCTGAAGCTGAATTATTAAGGTGTTTTTATGGTTCAAAGAGCGAGATTTAAACTGGATTAGCAGACCTCTAAGGAACGCTTTGTGTGCTGCCCAGGTGTGTATCGGGTTGTTAGTAGAATCGCTGTTAAACCTCCAAAATTCGCTTAGCAGCTCGCTTATATTAGCTAGGGTGTGTTTGTCTCTAAGCAAGGACTGGTCAAAGGTCCACGTTCTAGATCTTTTAGGGTCAATAACTCCATTAAGTTTGATTGAAATTGGGGAGTGATCAGACCAGGTGCATGGATGGATTTCTGATGATAGCACTAGTGGGAGTAAAATCTGGCTAACTAATATGTAGTCAATTCTTGTATATGACTTGTGAGCGGCTGAATAAAATGTGGTGTCATTAGTCTCCCCGTACAGGAACTTCCAAGTGTCTGTAAGAGTATGAGGTGTAAGGGTGTCTTGAATTGATTTAATAATCCTGTTGTGTCGGAGTTGTTTATTGTTTAACTTTAGGTTTTTGTCGGAAGTAATAGTTTTCATATGAATGTTGAAATCCCCAGCCAACACTACTTTATGTTGCGACCAGTCTGTTAGTAAGTGGGAAATGTCCTTAAAGAATGTGTGCTGATTGTCGTTAGGGCCATATATATTGCAAAAGATAATATCGGAATCATCCAGCTGTCCCTTTACAATTAAATATCTGCTCTCTGGGTCTGCTAGAGTGGATTTGTGTCTAAAGTTTAAGGAAGAGTGAATGAGTATGGATACTCCTCTTTTTTTTGTTTCTGTGGTGGCGTGGTAGTGGAGCGGGAACGCTCGAGACCAGTACTTAGGAATATTTGTATGTGTTAAATGAGTCTCCTGCAGGAAAAGAACGTTAGCGTGCAGTCTAAGGTAGTGAGCCATAGCTACCCTGCGCTTAATGTCTGAATTTAATCCTCTCACATTGTGAGAAACTAAGTGTATTTTAGGCATTAGTAGTGTTTGCTAGCCATGTGTTTACATCTCCCGGCATATGAGAGAATCTTACCCTTATTTGGTGTCCTGTAGTATTCCCCCCATTCCACCCAGGCCTCGCTCTCACACACCTCAATGTAATATGTGACTCAGAACCATAACACAGTATTGATAGAAAAAAAAAGACAATAAAAGAAAAAAACAATATGCATAATAAGTAGAAAAAAAGAAATACATTAACCAAGTCTCTCTTAGATAGAGAGACAACAAATCTCATGATGACTCGTCTTGAAGGAGCGGCATCTAGAAATATAACTAGTATTTTAAACAGTGAATTTAACAGTTAGAAATTGTGAACAGTAAACTCTAATGTAGTTGGTAAAACAGTGTGAATCATACTTTACCCAATCTTAGCCATTAGTGCTATGGAAATTGGTTTATACAATTCTGAGGTGAACCTCAAAGTTCAGTATGTGTCCCTAGTTTCAAGGTGGTACCCTAAAGTCTATCGGCAAGAGTCATCTGTTTTTCAGTCTTTTCTTATTAGAAGACTGCCATTTTGATTGTAGAGTATCTTGTTGTGAAAGCTGAAGGTTTTTGTGTTGTTTAGCTGGTATGTTTGCTGGAATCGATGGAGGATCCAGGCCCAACAGCCCACAGATATTTGGAATTTCTTCTTCGTCTTTTACAGTTAAGGTTTTGCCATCTCTGATAATGTGTAAAGCGAATGGGAACCCCCAGCGGTATTGGATCTGGTGCCTCCTTTACATAGCTGTGAGTGTTCGTAGCTGGAATCTTCTCTGTAAGGTTCTGACGCTCAAGTCCTGAAAGAATTGGACAATTGTACCTTGAAACTTAAACGTTGAATTTTGTCGGGATGCAGACATAATTTTCTCCTTTTCTTGAAAGATCGCCATCTTCACAATGACATCTCTCGGTGGGGCATCATCTTTCGGTCTTGCTCTGAGAGCTCTGTGGGCTCTTTCAATGTTATATGTAGAATCATCTTTGTCACCAGTAATGGCTCTGAACAGCTGTTGCAGGTATATGTGGAGTTCTTTGTTCAGGACCGTTTCTGGTATGCCTTTCATTCTAATATTATTTCGCCTGCCCCTATTTTCAAGATCTTCGATTTTGTCTTGAAGCTCATTGATAGATTGTTGTTGGGAATTGACTGCTTCAGTTACTGAGGAGAGATCTTCTGATATAGCCTCCCTTTGTTCTTCCAGAGTTTCAATTCTGCCTCCTAATTCAGTAATGTCAGACTTAATATCAGTGAGACTATCGGTAACAGAAGTATGCATAGAGTCTATCTTTTCCCACAAACGTTCAAAGTTAGCTGCTATGTCCTGTTTTGAGACTAGTAGGCGCAAATCTGCTCTTGTTGCCAGTGTTTGGTCTCCCTCAGCCCCCACAGTGTCTGTTTCCAGCTCAGAGTCACCATCTTCATCTCTTATAGTATCATTTGTAGGTTTATTAAGTTTGGTGGGTCTGAAATATGGGTTGATATTCTGCGACTTAGAAACTTTGTCTGCTTTTGTCAGTTTTTTAGCCGCCATCTCGTATAATTAAAGATTTTGGTAGATGTCTTGCTGCCTTCCACTTGTAGTGGTATCTGTGTAATTGACCTTGAAAAGTGGTACTGTGGTATGTTGTATAAAGCAGTTCCCTCTAATACTTAGTAAGCAATAGCTCTAATGTTGCGTCGCTCTGTTTTGTATCCCAGTAGCTGCGTGTGTGGAATATTACAGAAGTTAGAGCCTTACAATGTAGAAGTGGTACACGTGGCCTATCTTAGTTATTTCGGCTCAAATCTTTCTTTTTTTTTTAATTTCCGTACCGGAGCCTCACTTAGCTATTGCTTTATTTTATGTCCCCATAGTTATATATGTGGGCCGTGCTTGACACTGGAGCCCCCCAAAGCATGAATCACACACGTATTTGCTTACAATAGATTCAACTCAAATTCTCTAGCCTGCTGTTCGCTGTGAGTTACTATTGCAGTTTTCTGCCTATTCATGTTCCCTTCTTGCTTATGACTTGTTTTATTGTTGTTTTATGATAGACGTTTGTGTAAAAAAGTGGCTGCGTCAGACCGCCATTTGCCGCCAGGTTGCATGTCACCTTTATTTTGCGCTTCAGACCCTAGGCTAACCGGTTAGTGTCCACTACCCTCCGGGGGTGCTCACCTCTTATTGTGATGTCCGGTGGCCTGGGTTAACGGCTAAGTCCTATCAGAGGCATCCCTGCATCTCCGTCTCTGCAGAACCGGATGTGGCTCCGTGTGAGAGCACTTAGTTAGGCCTCATATGCCCGTCTCTGTGTTTGAGGTACTAGTTGTTCTCTGCAGCTTATTAGCCCTCCATCAGCAAGGGCTATATCTCCAACTCATAAGCTGAGGTTTTCCGTCTCAGGGCAACTGTTCAGACAGCTTAAAATCACTGTTTTATATTCTTAGCTCCTGGAGCTCAGCGATTACACCGCCATCACTGAGCACAGTCAGGCTCCGTCCCCTTCCCCTTCTAATTTTAAAAGGATAGTACTTCCTTCAAAGACCCTATGGACAGGAAGCTGGAAGGGTACTTAAGAAAAAAAAATCTTCACCAAGGACTGCTATGGCAGCCAGTTGCTAGTATGGCGGCAGTCGCAGGTGTGACTCCTTATCGGACCTGATTTTGGAGGAACCTACTGTGGAGGAGATCCAAGACAGGATCAAAGGTTTAAAGTTGGCTAATACCTTGATTTGTGATGCCAGTATGCAAGTAGTACACTTGAGTGCAAAGACTTCTTGCCATTCTATCCCGCAGAGTCTTGTGGCTTGGTAGGTAGATATGGTTTCCAAGTCTAGACCTCTATCTCTTCCTTTTAAGGGGAACACCTTGTTTGGTCCTGGTCTGGCTGAGATAATTTCCACTGTCAAGGGTGGAAAGGGAGCTTTTCTGCCTCAGGATAAGAAGTTTAGACCTAAGGGTCACCAGACTTCTAATTTCCGTTCCTTTTGCCATTTCAAGGAACAGAAATCCTCTTCTTCCAAGCCTGAACTGACCAAGCCCTCCTGGAGATCCAACCAACCTTGGAATAAGGACAAGCAGTCCAAGAATCTGAAAAAGAGTTCCTTGGTACCAAATACCATGGTATGTTTTTTGTAAACGATCATAGATTTGATCTCCATGAAGATTTTCTTAACAGAAATCAGAAAATCCAAACTTTTTGCTGCCGTTCTTTCCATCCACAGCTACATTAATTACTTATGGGAAATAAAAAACCTGGCCACTAGGAGGAGGCAAAGACACCCCAGCCAAAGGGTTAAATACCTGCCCCACTGCCCTCATCCTCCAGTCATTCTTTGCCTTTCGTCACAGGAGGTTAGCAGAGGTTAGAGAGTGCGGAGCCATCCGCCATTCTGCATCCCGTGAGTTTTTTTCCCTAGAATCTTCTGTTCCTACACCAGCCGTTGTCCCAAATACAGTTACCTCTTCTCCTGAACGAGGTCTCTTTCCACCAGAGGTTACTACATGGTTTTGCATGGCCATATCTCTGGCTTTAGCGCATTTGCATCTTCATGCCACGTGCAAGAGAAGACTTAATCCGTGTGTTCTTACTCAAGGTCTCATGTAAGAGGACGATGGTGTCCGATCAGTCTTCTGGGGAAGTGGTGTCCTCTGAGACTTCAGAGGTGCTACCTCCAGAGTCGGAGCCCCCAGATACTCCAACGGAGGTGAATTTTGCTTTTAGATTTAGAATGGCTCATCTGCGTGTACTTCTGAGAGAGGTTTTGGTGACGGAGGTTCCCAGTTCTGATCCGTGTGCTGAATCTCAGTCTTCTGAATCAGATAGCTAGCTTGTTTAGACGACTGGAGAGGGTGATCCTATTCCTTATCATCTGTATATTTATTTCTTTGTTTTAGTATTAGATTCCCAGTTCTGAGCTCTTGAGGAATTGTGTTGCATGACGGGCTGGACTGGTCGGTTTCACTTTTCCTTTGGCTATCACTTGTGTGCGCTTGCAAATTTTTTTTTGTTCTAATCTGGTTGGGATAGGTTTTATTTTATTTTTATTTTCAGAGCTTGAGATTGTGTAGTATCTCTTCTTAGGAAGACTTTTCACCTCTGGGATTCAGGTACTAGCGATTTTCATGGTCCCGATTGATGGAATTTTCTGATGGAAGATATATATAAAAAAGAAAAGAAAAACAGAACAAAAACAAAGAAGGATGTCTCTGGTCGGGGTGATGTTCCCTCGCTATGTCCAAGACTATGTTTAAGGTTCAGAGCTTGTATATTTTTCTGTTGTATTATTCCCAGTTTTCTGGCCTTGATAGAACTTTAGAATTTTTCGTTTGACTCTTGAACAGATATGTTGTATCCTATATATCGGGCTGGTCCTGGTTGGGTATTGGTTATCTCTGTTCTTTTTGAGGTTTATATCAGATAGGTTGTTTTTATTAAATAACAGGCAGGACCTGTTTGGGTAATAGTTACCTCTCTTCTTTCTTCGTCTCAAGAGGTTGTTTTCTTGTTTCTTTGGTCCAGGGGAAGCCCTTCTATCCTAGATGTCAGGCTGGTCCTAGTTTAATATAAAAAAATAGGAAAAGGAAATGGGAGCGTATAGAGGGGATATTAAGCACTCTTAATACACCTATCGCTTGTAATAAGCTGTAAAATTACAGCATGAAATATCTGCTAGCGAATAATAAATGTATATACTGGTATTAAAACCTATAATCTTTATTAAGGAATTTATTTAAAAATTAATGACTAAGGTGATAAACATCACCTATCATTACCCAAACAGATATATTACCTAAAGGTACACCACAATTACTGCACTGCTGCTATCATGTCACCCCCCTGTATTCGATATCAGGAACCGTCGGCTTCAGGTGTCATGGGTAGCATGAGGCAACAGTTAATGCAGCAAAAATAATTATAAGTGCTATAAGTCAACTTATAGCACGTATAATTATTTTTGCTGCATTAACTGTTGCCTCATGCTACCCCTGACACCTGAAGCCGACGGTTCCTGATATCAGCCAGGAATCTGCAGCAAAAATAATTATAAGTGCTATAAGTCAACTTATAGCACTTATAATTATTTTTTCTGCATTAACTGTTGCTTCATGCTACCCCTGACACCTGAAGCCGACGGTTCCTGAAATCGGCCAGGAATACAGGGGGGTGACTTGATAGCAGCAGTGCAGTAATTGTGGTGTACCTTTAGGTAATATATCTGTATATATATCACCTTAGTCATTAATTTTTAAATAAATTCCTTAATAAAGATTATAGGTTTTAATACCAGTATATACATTTATTATTCGCTAGCAGATATTTCATGCTGTAATTTTACAGCTTATTACAAGCGATAGGTGTAAGAGTGCTTAATATCCCCTCTATACTCTCCCATTTCCTTTTCCTATGTTTTGATATTAATTTAAAGGGGCAGCACCGAGGCTATACACATTACCTCCTCTATCCTATCTTTACTCATTGATACTGTGCCTATATTTGACTTTAAAAATGGTCCTAGTTAATTCATCTTGGTTGGACGTCTGATATTGGATCGTGTGCAGTCCAAGTGGCCAACGAGTTATTACCCTGCTTAGCAAAGCTGTTGACTTGGAGTTTGAATTCTGCTGTGGCAGTTTTCTTTAGGAGCTAAGCTTTTCCTCTCCTGATGAGAGGGGGACGTGTGACTCCTTTGGAGTTTTTCTTTCCCGGTTCCTTTTGGCAGAGGTGAAATTTCTTTAATGTAATTGGCAAGAGTCCATGAGCTAGTGACGAATGGGATATACAATCCTACCAGGAGGGGCAAGGTTTCTTAAACCTCAAAATGCCTATAAATACACACCTCACCACACCCACAACTCAGTTTTATAAACTTTGCCTCCTATGGAGGTGGTGAAGTAAGTTTGTGCTTGATTTTTATGATTTCTTCTATGATAAGCGCTTCTAAGCATTCTGAAGCCCAATTCCTCTCAGAGTACAGTGTTGTCAGAGGGATGTGAAGAGAGTATCGCCTATTGATTTTTATGGTTTCTCTCACGGGAACTCTTTTCAAGGGTTCTCTGTTATCGGTTGTAGGGATTCATCTCCTACCTCATTTTTCAGATCGACGATATACACTTATACCATTACCTCTGCTGATAGTTTTCGGTACTGGTTTGGCTATCTGCTATATGTGGATGGGTGTCTTTCGATAAGTATGTATCATTATTTAAGACACTCTCAGCTATGGTTGGTGCTTTATGTATTTTTATAAAGTTCTAAATATATGTGTTTACTTATATTTGCCATGAGTCAGGTCTATGTATATCTCCCTTTGCGATCTAGCAGTTTCAGTATGGGAATCATGTTTTAGGAAATTATTTTTTTTTAAATATTTTCTTACCTGGGGTTTAGTCTTTTTTTTCCTATTTGACATGATTTTCCTTAAAAATTTGCCGGCAAATCTATGCTCGTGAGGGCGCAAAATGCTGTTATTTATTGGGGCGATAATATTTTGGCACAAATGTGCGTCTATGATGACACAAGTTCGTCATTTCCTGCATCTTAGTTGACGCCAGTTGTGTCTGTTATAACGCGAGTTGCGTCATTTCCGGATGTTTGTTGGCTCAAATAAAATGTTCTACTTCCTTTTGCATCGTGCCTCATACTTGGCACCAAAAAATGTTGGTTTTATTTTACCCGACTTCCTATATACTCCTTGCCTTCTTTATACTCATATAGAGGGCTATGCTATTTGTTTTTTTTTGCCTATTTTAGCATTTGCATTTTTTCCCATTCCTGAAACTGCTATATGAGGAAATAAGATATTTTTGGCTAAATGTTACTTTTTTTTTTACATATAACAAGATGTCTCAATCTGATCCTGTCTCAGAAGCTGTTGTAGGAACCATGCTACCTGAACACAGTTCTACCAAAGCTAAGTGTATCTGTTGTAAAATAGCAGAGATTATATCTCCGGCTGTAGTATGTAACAGTTGTCATGATAAGCTTTTGCATGCCGAAAATGTTTCTATTAGTACTAGTACAGTATCTGTTGTTCCTTCAACATCTAATGTACATGATATCCCTGTTGATATGAAAAATTATATTGCTGATGCGATACAGAAGGCTATGTCTGCTATTCCGCCTTCTAATAAATGTAAAAGGTCTTTTAAAACTTCTCATGATACTGAATTTTGTAATGACTGACAACATACTGATATATCCACTTCTGATGAGGATCTCTCTGACTTAGAATATCCTGCTTCAGATATTGACATTGATAAATCAACTTATCTTTTTAAGATTGAGTATATTCGTTCTTTGTTGAAATAAGTATTGGTTACTTTGGATATTGAGGAGTCTGGTCCTCTTGATAACAAATCCAGTAAATGTTTAAATTCTGTTTATAAACCTCCTGTGATTACTCCTGAGGTTTTCCCTGTTCCTGATGCTATTTCAGATGTGATTGCTAAGGAATGGTCTAAGCCTGGTACTTCTTTTGTTCCTTCTTATAGGTTTAAAAGGTTGTACCCTTTGCCAGTGGCTAATTTAGAGTTTTGGGGAAAAGTCCCTAAGGTGGATGGGGCCATTTCTACTCTTGCCAAGCATACTACTATTCCTATGGAAGATAGTTCTTCTTTTAAGGATCCTTTAGATAGGAAAATTGAATCTTATCTAAGGAAAGCTTATTTACATTCTGGCTATATTCTCAGGCCTGCCATTTCTATGGCTGATGTTGCGGCTGCATCAACTTTTTGGTTGGATAGCTTATCACCATGGGGAAAAGATTCTGATTTGTCTAGCATTGTTAGTTTGGTTCAATATGCTAATCATTTTCTCTGTGATGCTATTTTGATATCATCAAGATTGATGTTAAAAATGTCTTTGGCTATTTTAGCTAGAAGAGCTTTATGGCTCAAATCATGGAATGCTGACATGGTATCTAAATCAAGGTTATTATCTATTATTTTCAATATTACTGGGGGAAGGGAGTTTTTTTGCCCCAAGATAAAAAATATAAGGGTAAAGCTAGAGCTTCTAATCGGTTCAGTTCCTTTCGTCAGAATAGAGAACAGAAAACCACTCCTTCACCTAAGAACTCTGGCTCCAATTGGAAGCCATCTTCGAGTTGGAATAAATCCAAGCCTTTTAAGAAACCAAAGCCATCCCCCAAAACTGCATGAAGGTGCAACCCTCAATCCAGTTCTACTGGTGGGGGGCAGATTGAAATTATTTCAAGACGTTTGGGCAGGTTCCGTTCAGAATCATTGGATTCGGAATATTGTCTATCAAGGGTTCTCTCACGTTCCAACAAAATCTGTTAAAGCTCAGGCCTTTCTGAAATGTGTTTCAGATCTGGAGCTTTCAGGGGTAATTGTACCAGTTCCACTTCTGGTACAGTGTCTGGGTTTTTATTCAAATCTATTCATTGTCCCAAAGAAGGAAAATTCTTTCATACCAGTTCTGGATCTGAAGTTTTTTAATCACTTTGTAAGGGTCCCAACTTTCAAGATGGTGACTATAAGGACTATTCTGCCTTTTGTTCAGCAAGGTCATTACATGTCCTCAATAGACTTACAGGATGAGTATCTTCACATTCCGATTCATCCAGACCACTATCGGTTTCTGAGATTCTCTTTTCTAGATAAGCATTACCAATTTGTCGCTCTTCCATTTGGCCTAGCGACAGCTCCAAGAATCTTTTGGAAGGTTCTCAGTGCCCTTCTATCTGTAATCAGAGAGCAGGGTATTGTAGTGTTTCCTTATTTGGACAATATCTTGGTACTGGCTCAATCTTTTCATTTAGCGGAATCTCACACAAATCAACTTGTGTTGTTTCTTCAAAGACATGGTTGGAGGATCAATTTACCTAAGAGTTTCTTGATTCCTCAGACAAGGGTCACCTTTTTAGGTTTCCAGATAGATTTAGTGTCCATGACTCTGTCTTTAACAGACAAGAGACAAATGAAATTGGTTTCAGCTTGTTGAAACCTTCACTCTCGATCATTCCCTTCAGTGGCTATGTGCATGGAAGTTTTAGGTCTCATGACTGCAGCATCGGACATGATCCCCTTTACTCGTTTTCATATGAGACCTCTGCAGCTTTGCATGCTGAATCAATGGTGCAGGGATTATACTCGGATATCACAATTGATATTCTTACATCCCAACACTCAACTCTCTCTGACTTGGTGGTTAAACCATCACCTTATTGTTGAAGGGGCCTCCTTTGTTCGTCCTTCCTGGACTGTGATTTTAACAGATGCAAGTCTCACAGGTTGGGGAGCTGTTTGGGGGTCTCTGACAGCACAAGGAGTTTGGAATCCTCAAGAGGCAAGGTTACCAATCAATATTTTAGAACTCCGTGCTATTTTCAGGGCTCTTCAGGCTTGGCCTCTATTAAAGAGAAAATCATTCATTCGTTTTCAGACAGACAATATCAAAACTGTGGCATATGTCAATCATCAGGGTGGGACTCGCAGTTCTTTAGCGATGAAATAAGTATCTTGGATACTATCTTGGGCAGAATTCAACTCCTGCGATACATATCCCAGGTGTAGACAATTGGGAAGCAGATTATCTCAGCTGTCAGACTTTACATCCAGGGGAGTGGTCTCTCCATCCAGATTTATTTTGTCAGATTGTACAGATGTGGGGTCTTCCCGAAATAGATCTGATGGCTTCCCATCTAAATAAGAAACTTCCCAGGTATCTTTCCAGGTCCAGGGATCCTCAGGTGGAGATGATGGATGCGTTAGCAGTTCCTTGGTTTTACCAACCTGCTTAAATCTTTCCATCTCTAGTTCTCCTTCCAAGGGTGATCTCCAAGATCATAATGGAACAATCGCATGTGTTTCTGATAGCACCAGCATGGCCTCACAGATTTTGGTTTACGGATCTTGTCGGGATTTCAAGTTGCCAACCATGGCCACTTCCGTTAAGACCAGACCTTCTGTCACAAGGGCCATTTTTTCATCAGGATCTCAAATCGCTAAATTTGAAGGTATGGAAATTGAACGCTAAGTGCTTAGTCATAGAGGTTTCTCTGACTCAGTGATTAATACATTGCTACAGGCTCGTAAGTCTGTTTCAAGGAAGATTTATTATCGTGTTTGGAAAACCTATATTTCATGGTGTTCTTCTCATAAATTCTCTTGGCATTCTTTTAGAATTCCTAGAATTTTACAAATCTCTGCTCTTTCTATTTTATTTCAAAGAAAGATTGCTAATCTTCCTGACATTCAATGTTTTGTTCAGGATTTGGTTCGTATCAAGCCTGTTATTAAATCAATTTCTCCTCCTTGGAGTCTTAATTTGGTTTTAAAGGCTTTGCAGGCTCCTCAGTTTGAGCCTATGCATTCTCTGGATATTAAACTACTTTCTTGGAAAGTATTGTTCCTTTTGGCTATCTCTTCAGCTAGAAGAGTTTCTGAATTGTCTGCTCTCTCTTGAGTCTCCTTTTCTGATTTTCCATTAGGATAAGGCTGTTTTACGGACTTCTTTTAAATTTCTTCCTATGTTTGTGAATTCTAACAATATTAGTAGGGAAATTGTTGTTCCTTCCTTGTGTCTTCCGTGCTGTCTCAACTGGCAGCGGCGATCGCTGCGGTGGCTGGAGCAGCTACCTACTGGTGTGACGCACTGTCAGCTATGATCGAGGTGAAGACTCCCCTCGAGGAGATACAGGAAACGATTAAGGCCTTAAGGGTAGCTAATTCTTTTATCTGTGATGCTAATATGCAGGTTATTCGCCTGAATACCAAGACATCAGGTTTCTCTGTTTTAGCCCGCAGGGCTCTGTGGTTAAATTTGTGGTCTGCTGACATGACTTCCAAGTCTAGATTACTATTCCTTCCTTTTTAGGGGAAAGTCCTTTTTGGTCCAGGCCTGGACTCTATCATATCCACGGTCACGGGAGGCAAGGGCGCTTTCCTTCCGCAGGATAAGAAGAATAAGCCTAAGGGCTTTACTTTTCATCCCTTTCGTGCAGACAAGTCTCAATGCCAGCAGCCTGCTGCAAAGACCAACAGTCCAAGGGATCTTGGAAGCCAGCTAAATTTAGGAACAAATCCAAACAGAGCAAGAAGTCCGCCGAGTCAAAGTCAGCATGAAGGGGCGGCCCCTGATCCGTCTCTGGATTGCGTAGGGGGCAGACTATCTCTGTTCACAGAGACTTGGATAAGAGATGTACAGGATCCTTGGGTTCTGGAGGTTATCACCCAGGGTTACAAGATAGGGTTCATGACTCATCCGCCCAGGTGCAGATTCCTCCTGTCAAACCTATCATCAAGACCAGAGAAGAGAGACGCCTTTCTAGAGTGCTTGAGGGATCTCTCCTCTCTTGGGGTAATCGTTCCAGTACCACTAGCAGAAAGGGGTCTAGAGACTAAGAAAAAAGAGATGGACAACTGTTGGCACAGGAAGGGTAAGAACAGTAGAACAAAGGCATACTTCTAATCCTCTGCCTTTGAAAAACTCTTATGCTGCTATTACTGCTGGCATCTGTGAAGAACTTCTGACAGTGTAACAGGGAGGTCTGAGTTTCTGGTGTCTGAATCTTAAAACAAGAAATCCAAGGTAAGATCTGCAAATGTAAATTTCTGTAAGACCTTGTTAATAGGTGACTCCATTTTAAGATATGTACAGATAGATGATGATAAAGGAGATTTGAGAGAGGTTAGATGTCTTCCAGGTTCTACCGCTCACAGAGATTTAAATCGTATTTCAAGAATTGTTAAGGCAGCTAGAAAAGACAGTGAGTTAGATGTTATTGTTCACCTAGGTACTAATGATCTGGCTAGAAATTATGTTGTTGCTGTGCAAAAGGAGTTTTTTAAACTAGGAAGTTGTTTAGATCATGTGGCTGCATTTGTGTCCTTTTCTGCTGTTTTACCTGTGTTTGGACAGGAAGAAGGAAGAATGCAGCATATTATAGAATTTAACTCTTGGTTAGAGAGGTGGTATAGGGAGAGAAGATATGGTTTTGTTAGCCATCAAAGCCCTGTTTGGCTTGATAGCAGCTTGTATAAGAAGGATGGTTTGCATCTGGATATTAAAGGGACAGGAGTATTGAGCAAATAATTTAAAGACTTTATTAGTAGCAATTTAAACTAATGAAGGGGGACAGAGTTAAGATACTCATCTGTCCCCCAGAGCATGACAAGACAGTCAACCAAATTTTAGATTCTTGTTTATTTAAGAAAAAGAAAAAACATTACTTTTAGGAATAAGACTTTGAATAATGTAGGCAGGGGTTGTATTGACCATGCAAAAGGATTTGAGAATTCTAGAAATATTCTACGTGCAATGTGCACAAATGCTCGCAGTTTAGTAAGTAAATTACCTGCACTTACTGCAATAATGATTCAAGATAAATTGGATTTAGTAGCTATAACAGAGACATGGTACAATGACTCTCACGACTGGGAAACAGTCATACCTGGTTACATCTTATTTAAAAAAAAAAATAGAGTAGGAAAAAAAGGGGGCGGAGTTGCTCTATACGTAAAAGACAATATTAAAGTAAATAACATTGTAGAAAAAAATGACAATGTAGAAAGTGTTTGGGTAACTATAGAAACGGAAGGTGTTTAGAATAGGAGTAGTATATACAGGGAGTGCAGAATTATTAGGCAAATGAGTATTTTGACCACATCATCCTCTTTATGCATGTTGTCTTACTCCAAGCTGTATAGGCTTGAAAGCCTACTACCAATTAAGCATATTAGGTGATGTGCATCTCTGTAATGAGAAGGGGTGTGGTCTAATGACATCAACACCCTATATCAGGTGTGCATAATTATTAGGCAACTTCCTTTCCTTTGGCAAAATGGGTCAAAAGAAGGACTTGACAGGCTCAAAAAAGTCAAAAATAGTGAGATATCTTGCAGAGGGATGCAGCACTCTTAAAATTGCAAAGCTTCTGAAGCGTGATCATCGAACAATCAATCGTTTCATTCAAAATAGTCAACAGGGTCGCAAGAAGCGTGTGGAAAAACCAAGGCGCAAAATAACTGCCCATGAACTGAGAAAAGTCAAGCGTGCAGCTGCCAAGATGCCACTTGCCACCAGTTTGGCCATATTTCAGAGCTGCAACATCACTGGAGTGCCCAAAAGCACAAGGTGTGCAATACTCAGAGACATGGCCAAGGTAAGAAAGGCTGAAAGACGACCACCACTGAACAAGACACACAAGCTGAAACGTCAAGACTGGGCCAAGAAATATCTCAAGACTGATTTTTCTAAGGTTTTATGGACTGATGAAATGAGAGTGAGTCTTGATGGGCCAGATGGATGGGCCCGTGGCTGGATTGGTAAAGGGCAGAGAGCTCCAGTCCGACTCAGACGCCAGCAAGGTGGAGGTGGAGTACTGGTTTGGGCTGGTATCATCAAAGATGAGCTTGTGGGGCCTTTTCGGGTTGAGGATGGAGTCAAGCTCAACTCCCAGTCCTACTCCCAGTTTCTGGAAGACACCTTCTTCAAGCAGTGGTACAGGAAGAAGTCTGCATCCTTCAAGAAAAACATGATTTTCATGCAGGACAATGCTCCATCACACGCGTCCAAGTACTCCACAGCGTGGCTGGCAAGAAAGGGTATAAAAGAAGAAAATCTAATGACATGGCCTCCTTGTTCACCTGATCTGAACCCCATTGAGAACCTGTGGTCCATCATCAAATGTGAGATTTACAAGGAGGGAAAACAGTACACCTCTCTGAACAGTGTCTGGGAGGCTGTGGTTGCTGCTGCACGCAATGTTGATGGTGAACAGATCAAAACACTGACAGAATCCATGGATGGCAGGCTTTTGAGTGTCCTTGCAAAGAAAGGTGGCTATATTGGTCACTGATTTGTTTTTGTTTTGTTTTTGAATGTCAGAAATGTATATTTGTGAATGTTGAGATGTTATATTGGTTTCACTGGTAAAAATAAATAATTGAAATGGGTATATATTTGTTTTTTGTTAAGTTGCCTAATAATTATGCACAGTAATAGTCACCTGCACACACAGATATCCCCCTAAAATAGCTAAAACTAAAAACAAACTAAAAACTACTTCCAAAAATATTCAGCTTTGATATTAATGAGTTTTTTGGGTTCATTGAGAACATGGTTGTTGTTCAATAATAAAATTAATCCTCAAAAATACAACTTGCCTAATAATTCTGCACTCCCAGTAGACCACCATAAAAAGACGAAGCATCAGACAATTTATTAATTGATGAAATAGCCAAAATTACAATAAAGGGCAATGTTATTGTAGTGGGGGACTTTACTATGCCTGATGTAGACTGGGAAGTACCTGTTGCCAAATCAACTAGAAGTAAATATATCCTGGAACCTTTACAAGGGGAATCTCTTGAGCAACTAGTAAAAGAACCAACACGTAAAGGAACTATATTAGATTTAGTACTTACAAACAGTGATATAGTATCTGAGGTGTCTGTGGGTGAGAACTTAAGCTCTAGTGATCATCAGTCGGTATGGTTTAATATTCAGGCAAAGGTACTGAGCAACCATAGTAAAACAAAAGTTTTAGACTTTAGATCAACTGATTTTTCTTACATGGGCAGATACCTAGATGAATTCCTAAAAGGGATGGCACAGATTACAGGAGAACAAGAACAGTGGGAATATTTTAAAAATGCTATTCTAGATGCAAGTAAACACTGTATTAGGCTTGTTTGTAAAAGTAAAAGAAAAAGAAAACCAATATGGTTTTCAAGAGAAGTAGCACATGCAGTTAAGACAAAAAAGACAGTCTATAAAAAATTCAAACTCACTGGCTCAGAAGAGGATAAAGAAAAATGGAGAACCCATCAAAAGATGACAAAGCAGTTAATCAGAAAGGCTAAAGCTGATGCAGAAGAGAAAATAGCACAATCTGTAAAAAACGGTGACAAAACCTTCTTTAGATATATCAGTGAAAAGAGAAAAACTAACAGAGGGATAGTTAGACTCAAGAATGAGGATAGAGTAGTGGAAGAAGATAAACAAATCGCAAACTGTTTAAATGATTACTTTTGTTCAGTCTTTACAACAGATGGTAAAGATAGTGAGATTCTATTAAGGGATGTTACTGTAAATAATAATGTGAGTAGTACTTTTCTATTTACAGAGGAAGAGGTTTCAAGGGCTTTATCAAAAATAAAAGTTAATAAGTCTGTGGGTCCAGATAATATTCATCCAAGGGTTCTAAGAGAACTTCGATCTGTAATAGCTACTCCATTAGCTGATTTATTTAATCAGTCACTTCTAACAGAAGTTGTTCCAAAAGACTGGAAAATTGCCAATGTAGTCCCTCTTCATAAAAAGGGTAGTAGGGAAGATTCTGCTAACTATAGGCCAGTCAGTTTGACCTCAATTGCAGGAAAATTAATGGAAACTCTTTTAAAGGAAAGACTTGTATCTTTCATTCAGACAAACAACTTAGAAGACAAAGGACAGCATGGTTTCACTGCTGGAAGATCATTCCTGACTAATCTAATTGATTTCTTTGACCATGTAACTAAAATAATAGACCAGGGAGGAGCCATAGATGTTGCATATCTAGACTTTAGCAAAGCATTTGACACCGCCCCACACAACAAACTTATTCACAAAATGTATTGCCTTGGAATAGATGCTAAGATTGTTAAGTGGGTAGAATGCTGGCTTAAAGATAGATGACAGAGGGTTTCAATTAATGGAGTACATTCAAATGAGTAATATTGGAAGTGGGCTTAAGGGGAAGGTTTGCTTGTTTGCTGATGATACAAAAATTTGTAACAGGGTAGATGTTCCAAGAGGAGTTGATCAAATGAACTGTGATATTAATAAACTAGAGGACTGGTCAAATAAATGTAATATTACCAAGAGCAAAATTATGCATATAGGATCCAAAAACCCAAAGGCCAATTATAGTCTCAATGGTACATTACTGACTGTAATTAAAGAAGAAAGGGATTTGGGCATTATTATTTCAGATGATTTAAAATTTGGTACACAATGCCGCAGGGCAGCCAGCAAGGCCAGTCAAATGCTTGGTTGCATTGGAAGAGGTTTTAGTAGCAGAAATAGCAAGGTTCTTATGCCACTTTACAGATCATTAGTTAGACCAAATATGGAATACTGTGTACAGTTCTGGAGACCATATCTTCAGAAAGATATAAATAAACTATAAGCTGTCCAAAGGAGGGCTACTAAAATGGTACATGTTCTAAAATATAAAACGTACAAAGAAAGACTCTATGATCCAAATATGTATAGTTTAGAGGATAGAAGGGAAAGAGGTGACATGATAGAAACCTTCAAATATATTAAGGGACTTAATAAAATAGAAGCTGAAAGCATTTTTCGCAAAAAAATAAATGCCAAAAAAAGGGGTCACAATCTAAAGTTAGAGGGTAGCAGATTCAGGAGAAATTTGAGGAAGCATTTTTTTACAGAAAGGGTTGTGGATTCATGGAATAAACTTCCATTTGAGGTGGTAAATACAAAGACTGTAAAGGAATTTAAAAATGCCTGGGACATGCATAAGGCTATCCTAAGGAAAAAGTAACATGTAATATGGGTAGACTTGATGGGCCTTTTTGGTTCTTATCTACCGTCAAATTCTATGTTTCTATGTTACTATTGAAACCTTTTCGTGGTCCCAAAGAAGGAGGGCACTTTCCGCCCAATTCTGTACCTAAAGTGCCTAAACAAGTTTGTCAGTTCCATCTTTCAAAATGGAGACGATCAGATCGATTCTGCCCCTAGTTCAAGAGGGGCAATTCATGACGACAATAGACTTGAAGGATGCTTACCTTCACGTGCCAATCCACAAGGACCAATTCAGGTTCCTAAGATTCGCTTTTCTGGACCAACACTTCCAGTTTGTGGCCTTACCGTTCGGTCTGACGACTGCCCAAAGAGTCTTTCCGAAAGTTCTGGGAGCACTGCTCGCGGTAGCGAGAGCCAGATGTATTACAGTGGCCCCTTATCTGAATGATATCCTGGTCCAGGCTCTTTCCTGCAGTCTCAGGGAGGACCACTCGAGGGCTCTTCTTCTTCTCCTCCTCCAATCCCACATATGGAAGATAAACGAGGGAAAGAGTTCTCTGGTCCCCAGCAACAAGGGGGAGTTCCTGGGTACGATAATAGATTCCATATCCATGAAGATATTCTTGACAGATCAGAGATGTTCCAAGATTGTGTCCAGCTGTCTTGCCCTTCAGACTTCCTTAAGGCCATCTGTGGCCAGTTGTATGGAGGTGATCAGGCTCATATTTTCCAGCATAGATGTCATTCTTTTCACCAGGTTTCATCTCAGGCTTCTGCAGTTATGCGTGTTGAGACCATGGAACAGCGATCACTCATCTATCACAACAGATATCTCTCTGATATCTCGAGCGAGGGAATCCCTCTCTTGGTGGGTCTGTCCGGGACAGTTGTCCCAGGGGACATCCTTCTTGAGACCATCCTGGGAGATTGTGACCACGGATTCAAGTCTATCAGGATGGGGAGCTGTTTGGGGTGCCTGGAACTACGAGAAATTTCCAATGCTCTGAGGACTTAGCCCCTCTTGGGGTCATCCCGTTTCATCAGAATCCAGTCAGACAACATTACCTTGATGGCATACATAAACCATCAGGGGGGAACTAGAAGCTCCCTAGCCATGAGGGAGGTGTCTCGGATTCTGGATTGGGAACAGACCCACAGCTGTTCGCTCTCAGCGATCCACATTTCGGGTGTGGACAACTGGGAAGCGGATTTCCTCAGCAGACAATCGTTTCATCCGGGGGAATGGTCTCTCCATCCCGAGGTGTTTGCGGAGATCTGCATCAGATAGGGGACACCGGAGATAGATCTCATGGCGTCCAGACTCAACTTCAAGCTACCCAGATATGGGTCGCGGTCCAGGGATCTCCAGGCAGAGCGGATAGATGCCTTGGCAGTACTTTGGGAGTTCAACCTAATTTAAAATTTTCCCCGTTGCCACTTCTCCTTCGAGTGGTGGCCGCATCCAACAGGAGCAAGCTTCGACCATTCTGATTGCTTTGTTGTGGCCAAAGAGGTTGTGGTTTGCGGATCTGGTGGGAATATTGTCGTCTCCTCCATGGAGGTTACCCTGTCACAGAGTTCTTCTAGTTCAGGGTCCCTTTCTCCACCAAAATATCAATTCTCTGAGGCTGACTGCGGAGATTGAACGCCTAGTCTTGGCCAAGAGAGGGTTCTCGGAGAGAGTGATTGATACTCTCATTCAGGCCAGGAAACTGGTCACTCGTCGCATCTACTATAAGGTGTGGAGGACCTATTTATCCAGGTGTGAGGACCGTGGACATCCCTGGCATAAAATTAGGGTATCCAGGATTCTTTTCTCCAGGATGGTCTGGATAAAGGTCTTGCCACCAGTTCCTGAAAGGGACAGATTTCGGCCTTATCGGTTCTGTTACACAAGAAGCTAGCAGAGCTTCCTGATATTCAGTCCTTTGTTCAGGCTCTGTCCAGAATCAGACCGGTGTTTAGATCTTCTGCTCCTCCTTGGAGCTTAAACTTGGTTCTTAAAGTTTTGAAAAGGGCTCAGTTTGAGCCTATGCATGCTCTTGCCATTAAACTTCTTTCTTGGTAGGTTCTATTCCTACTGGCTATTGCATCGGCTCACAGAGTCTCTGAGTTAGCGGCCTTGCAATATGAGTCCCCTTACCTGTTTTTTCACGCTGATAAGGCTGTGCTTCGCACAGGGTTGGGGTTTTTTCCCAAGGTGGTGTCTAATTGTAACATCAATCAGGAGATAGTAGTTCCTTCCTTGTGTCCTAACCCTTCTTCGTCTAAGGAGAGGTTACTTCATAACTTGGATGGGGTTCAAGCTTTGAAGTTTTATCTTTAGGCCACGAAAGATTTCAGACAGACTTTGTCTTTATTTGTTGTGTATTCAGGCAAGCGTAGGGGACAGAGGGCCTCTTCCACTTCACTGTCTTTTTGGTTGAGGAGCGTTATCCGTGTGGCCTATGAGACAGCGGGACATAAGCCTTCTCAGAGGATTACGGCTCACTCAACTAGCGCTGTGGCCTCTTCTTGGGGCTTTAAGAACAAGGCCTCTGTGGAGCAGATTTGTAAGGCGGCCACTTGGTCCTCTTTACATACTTTTGCAAAATTTTACAAATTTTATGTTTTTGCTTCGGCGGAAGCTGTTTTTGGGACAAAGGTTCTGCAGGATATGGTGCTCTCAGTATAGGGTCCGCCTCCTTTTACCCTCCCGTTTTGTCATTCAGTGTCCACTAGGGCTTGGGTAATTGTTCCTACAAGTAATGAATGAAGCAATGGACTCTCCTCCCATTAAGATGGAAAACATAAATTATGCTTACCTGATAATTTAATTTCCATCTGTGGGAAGAGAGTCCACTGCTCCTGCATGTTTTCTCTGATGGGTGGACCTAAATTTAATATTATTCTTCTGGCACCATTTATACCCTGATATTTCTCCTACTGTTCCTTGTTCTCTTGCCAAAATGACTGGGGATGAGGGTAGTGGGGAGGTATTTGAGCCTTCGGCTGGGGTATCTTTGCCTCCTCCTGGTGGCCAGGTTCTTAATTCCCACAAGTAATGAATGAAGCAGTGGACTCTCCTCCCACAGATGGAAATGAAATTATCAAGTAAGCATAATTTATGTTTTTCATAGATTTCTGGATAGTCCGTGCCGGTTTCCTGTATGCGTTATATCTTTCCCTGTTCTGGGAAACTTACCTTGGTCTCCTGGGCAGTTTTGACTTATCACTTCCATAGAAGTGGGAGAGTGTTTGTAGACACACATACAGGTTCAATGAGAATTATATATTTCTTAATTTTTGTTGTAGCATCTATAAATGGGAAAATAAATGGGAAAATATGGAGAAACGAATGCAGCTTTATATGTATAAAAAGGGACAAAATGGAGGATACAGCATGACCTATAATTCACCTTAGAATGACACAAGCGAACTTTGAGCTGTTTTTCTTTAAAACTTGTTGTTTCCATAGATTTTCAGAAAATAATCATTGAAACATTTACCAGTTAAAACTGGACAGACAATAGAAGGCAAACTTACATAGATAAAGTATATACATCTCTAAGACTTAAATAAAGAAACACATTTGCACACTTGGGAAGAATATTGTCCTATAAAGGGATGGGCAAACAACAAGTTATATATGATATATATATATATATATATATATATATATATATGTTATTTAGAGGGTACAGTCTGATAATGACCATGTAGAAGTATGGAATCTCTAGGAAACAAATTATGTATGGGGGTTCTTAGTCATAATTAAATAATGACTGTAGATATCAACTATGGACAATTGTTTATATATATTAAAACTAAATAAATATCAATCAGTAGAATTACAATTAAATGATTATAAGAAAATATATGGTCATAGATATGTCTAGATATTTTATGTATATGTATACATGTATGTATGCGTATGTATATACACATACAATGGTAATTAAAAAGACAAATAGTACCAATGTGTATATATGCCCATGTATATTCTCTTATGGAATAATGACACAATCTAAATGTATAAATCAGCAATTTTATAAGCAACTGAGAGTTGATAGTATACTTTAACTACATTATCCAAGTAAAAGACCATCCTTAAATAATCTAAGAATATGCAGGAGCGATATTCAATCTTATGATGACACCTATTGGACAGGTAAAGCAAATGCTTAGTTAAACACCTAGTTAATGTATAGACTTAGAGGCATATCAGAGAAGGAACAGCCTTGTGTACACACACTAGGCTGGTCTATGGAAATTAGGACATTTCTAGTATAAAAAGGCTACTGAGATGATAGGAAGGAGGCACCCATTTTACAAGATCCTGTACCATCTCCCCAGGAGGGTCCTCACTCATCTTATCCTGACCAAGTACCAGAGCCTGCTTTATCCTATCCAAGATCCTCATTAATGGTTGGTAAAGTATAATTGCTTTACAGACTTAATATTGCCTAAAGTAACTTACATTTCAGTATCTGGGACATCTGACCAAATTAATTGTGGTTTGTTTAACCTTTTGTAGTATAAGTATGTTTTAATTCTTACCTGCAGAAAGGATACAAACTACTTTACAGAGAATAAAGTTATTTCTCTTAGTATATTAATTTGGTTTGCATAGAACAGTACTTAGTGGGCATATTCAATTATTGGGTAATCCTTATATTGTAGTTGAAATAAATTAAATAAATATAACAATCAATGTAGCCCTGGGTGTATTTGAATGAATAATATCTTATATTATTTATAAAGGATAACCATACAGATTTAATTATTTTACATTGAGCTAATAAGACAGATATTCTAATGCATTGTCATAAATGTATAGAAAATGAAGTTACAACTTCATTTTCATAAAAAGAACTGCAATACAAATTAATTTGCAAATCACTTTATAGAACAGTAAACTTTATATAGTTACATTGATTTATCTGTATCTCCTATTTGCCAAATTAAATATCGTTATTGCTTCTTTTTACATAAAATTGTTATCTGTGGTTAATCTGCTATCTGCTATTGGTCCTCGATATTAGTTTTACACCTAATGTGCTAATTTGTGATTATTTTTGTTATCAATTTGTTGATGTCATTTTATGCTATTAAACTATAAAAAGTCAACAATTGTGTCTTATTTGTGCAGTAAGTAGGACTGAGGGTATAGCCAAATACATAATGAAAAGAACTTAGACATCACTAGACTTAATATTGAACAGTTATAGTCGCTCCTGTGATCCAGTGGCTATCTTGGTGATGGTCAATATTAACAAATATTTTTTTTGCTAGTTTTCATTCTAGGGAAACTTCGATCTCTCTTTCTACTCTGAGGACATGGTCTTCTGAGATTATACCAGTTAGGTTCTTTCTGAAGTAGGTCTCCTTTCTACCTCTGAGAGTTCAGCAGGAGGTTGAGGGACTCTCCTTAGGTGTGACCTTCTGATCTGGATTCTTGAAAAGTTTTTTTCGGATCTGTACCTTTGGTGGTATCTGATCTAGGCTCTCTGGGCGTCCGTGCCTTTCCCAGTTTTTTTTTTCCCCTTAGGGGATCGTAGTCAGGGATTCTTAAGTAGATCTCTTGATCCTTTCGGTGCTCAGGAAGTTTATTCTTCCTTGTTTTCTCGACTAGGTCACTTCTTCTGGGTTGACTCAGTCTGTCAGGAGCAGGCGTCAGAGTATCTGATTGCTCTTTTTGTGCTGCAACTTTGTTTCATATTTTGGTCTTCTCTTTTATGGGTGCTTCTTATTAAGGAGTTTGGCAGGGTCTTCGCCCTTGGTGTTGAGAGGGGTTTTTCTGAAAGGCGTCAGTCCTTTCCTCAGCTTGTAGCTGGTCCCTCGTTATATTTTTTGGGATGGTGGCCTTTCCCCCGATTTGGTGGGGTGGTGTTGGTTCTCTCTGATTTTACATCTCTTCTTGAGGTTCTCTCTTGTCCCTTTCCAGGGTGTCCTGGAAAAAGGGTTTCTTATAGCATGAGGGTTAGCCTGGCTGCCTAACAGTCGCGTGGTTACGGGTTGTATCATCCGTCACCTTCTGCCCTGGTATGTGGGCTCCTAGGCAGATTCTAGATGTCTGTTTCCGTTCTGTTCCCAAGTTTCCTGAACTTTTGGTGTCCATTTCCTTTGCTAGGATGCGGACTTCGGTCAGGCAGTTGCGTTCTATTATTTTTGCCTTTTCAGGAACTTAAATTTTATTGTTAAGGATTTGCATCTGTTCTTTGGATTGACGCAGGAGATGGTCCTTTAAATTTTCTATTCATTGACCTGTATTCTCTACATGTCCTAGTCTTTCTTGCAGTCTGGTAATCCGCTCTCCTTATGGGGTTTTCGTTCTAAGGAGACTTTTCTTCAGGTTCTGCAAGGTGCTTCTACCTCTGTTTGTTCCCTTTTTTCTGGGATTGTGCCTCGAAGCCTTTTCAGACTTTCTTTAGCATAGTCAGTTTTTCTGTGTATCTTCCTATTCAGAAGTGTAAGGTGTTGGGAGTCTTGGTTGTCCTCCTTGTCGTGTTCATGGAGGAGTGTTCTTCGCTTGACCCGAGACTCTTGTCTCCTCAGAGGTTTTTGTGCTCTATTTGGGACCAGTGATTTCTTTCATGTAAGTGGCAAGAGTCCATGCGCTAGTGACGTATGGGATATACATTCCTACCAGGAGGGGGCAAAGTTTCCCAAACCTCAAAATGCCTATAAATACACCTCCCACCACACACATACCTTAGTTTTACAAACTTTGCCTCCTATGGAGGTGGTGAAGTAAGTTGTGCTTGATTTCTTCTATGATAGGTGCTTCTAAGCATTCTGAAGCCCAATTCCTCTCAGAGTACAGTGTTTTTCAGAGGGATGTGAAGGGAGTATTGCCTATTGATTTTATAGTTTCACCCATGGGAAATCTATTCAAAGGCTCTCTGTAATCAGTCGCAGGGATTCATCCCCTGCCTCTCTTTTCAGATCGACGTTATACTCCTATACCATTAACTCTGCTGATATTTTTCAGTACTGGTTTGGCTGTCTGCTATATGTGGATGAGTGTCTTCTGGTAAGTATGTATCATTTTTCTTTCATGTAATTGGCAAGAGTCCATGAGCTAGTGACGTATGGGATATACATTCCTACCAGGAGGGGCAAAGTTTCCCAAACCTCAAAATGCCTATAAATACACCCCCCACCACACCCACAATTCAGTTTTTACAAACTTTGCCTCCTATGGAGGTGGTGAAGTAAGTTTGTGCTAGATTTCTACGTTGATATGTGCTTCTCAGCATGCTGAAGCCTGGTTTCCTCTCAGAGTGCAGTGAATGACAGAGGGATGTGAAGGGAGTATTACCTATTGAATGCAATGGTCATCCTAACGGGGATCTATTTCATAGGTTCTCTGTTATCGGTCGTAGAGATTCTTCTCCCACCTCCCTTTTCAGATCGACGATATACTCTTATATACCATTACCTCTACTGATTCTCGTTTCAGTACTGGTTTGGCTATCTGCTATATGTAGATGAGTGTCTTTTGGTAAGTATGTTTTCTTTTATTTTAAGACACTCTCAGCTATGGTTTGGCACTTTATATGTAAAGTTCTAAATATATGTTTTTATACTTATATTTGCCATGATTCAGGCTAATCAGTATATTTCCTTTTTACAGACTGTCAGTTTCATTTTTGGGAAATGCATATGAATAAATTTTTTCTTACCTGAAAATTTTTCAATTGTCTTTTTTTCTAAATTGCGGGCTGTTAGGCTTGCGGGAGCGCAAAATGCTATAATTTATTGCGTCATTTTTGGCGCGAGAATTACGTTTGTTGACGTTATGACGTAATTTCCGGCGTCTTAGTTGGCGCCGAGAGTTTTTACATAGTTGCGTCATCTATGACGCTCGTGTTTATTGCAGGCGTTTTTGGCACCAAAAAATATTTTGTCAATTGTGGGCGTCATTCTTGGCGCAAGATTTTTTTACATTATTTAAGTTATTATTTCTTTTTGCTTCTGGTTTCCAGAGGCTTATTCTGTTTGCATTTTTTCCCATTCCTGAATCTGTCATATAAGGAAATTGATAATTTTGCTTTATATGTAGTTTTTTTCTATTTACATATTGCAAGATGTCTCAAACTGACCCTGTATCAGAATCTACTTCTGGAATGCTGCTGTCTGATGTCGGTTCTACCAAAGCTAAGTGCATTTGTTGTAAACTTGTGGTAACTGTTCCACCGGCTGTAGTTTGTGTTAGTTGTCATGATAAACTTTCAAAAGCAGACAATATTTCCATTAGTAGTAATCCATTACCTGTTGTTGTTCCTTCAACATCTAATGTTCAGGATATTCCTGTTAATGTGAGAGAATTTGTTTCTAATTCTATTCAGAATGGCTCTGTCTGTTATACCACCTTCTAATAAACGGAAAAGGTCTTTTAAAACTTCTCATAAATTTGAAGACTTTTTAAATGACCGACAGCATTCTGATTTATCTCTGATGAAGATCTATCTGGTTCAGAAGATTCTGCCTCAGATATTGACACTGACAAATCTTCATATTTATTTAAAATTGAGTATATTCGTTCTTTATTAAAAGAGGTGTTGATTGCATTAGATATGGAGGAGACTAGTCCTCTTGATACTAAAACCAGTAAACATTTAAATTCGTTTTTTAAACCTAAAGGTAAGCATAAATTTTGTTTTTGAGGACAGAGATCTACTGGTTATTAAATGTGCTTTGGAGGATTGGAGACATTTGTTGGAGGGAAAATTGCCGCCTGTTACTATATTCAGTGACCATCATGATCTAGAGTATCTTAGGGCTGCTAAGCGTCTTTTTCCTAGACGAGCCAGATGGGATAGGTTTAATTTTGTCATCGCCTTTCAACCTAGATCAGGCTGATGCTTTGTCCAGACTTCCTGATGTTTGTTCAGACTCTGCATCACAAGTAGATACTATCGCTTCAAAAGGGCCATTTCTTATATCAGATGGTGAGAGTCCACAAGTCATCACAATATTCCCCTCTTGACCACTAGGAGGAAGCAAAAGATACCATAACACACAAGCTTTAAATCCCCACACACACTTCTAATGATCCTCCATTCTCTTTTGCCTCCTTGATGAGGAGTGAGGTGAAAGTGCAAGTTCTACTAATCTTTGAGTAACCGATCTGAGGCACCTGGTTCCTCCTCTCAGTGACCAGTCATTCAGAGGGGCAGACAAGGAGTTATTAGCCAGGCAGTGGGAGGTCTTTTCTCAGTGAGAAATGTTCAAGCCACCCAGGTGAAATGTGGACTTTATCCCCAATCCATTGGTCTAAAATATTCTAATAGATGAACAATGTCAGCTTGAATACTACTAAATTTAGAAAATATCAAAACCTCTTTTTTCTATTTAGTCATATAGAGAGATGTTAAATATATTCTATTTATTAAATTGAGATGCAATTCTTAAAGCCGATAAAAGGGAAGCTTTTACCACTTTCAGAATAGAACCTAACCACTAACTTGCCATTTGGAAGTTATTTTATAAATATTTACTTTGCCTTCTGAGTTTCAGTAATAAGAGATATAATGTCCCCACATTTACTGTAGATGTTCTACCAGATATAAACGGATGCATTTAAATTCTTTTTGAGACAGCTATAATACAGCAAAAATCTTGTAGTCGACACTGAGTAAATAAATGGGTTTTCCAAGTCTTTCACTTCCTTGTATTAACCCTTTAAGGACACAGCTTTCAGTTTGCTCAATTGTTTTATGACGGAAAAATTCCGTCATATGTCCTTAAGAGGTTAATGTAGTTATAGCTCTAGTAACATTTGTTGATATAGGTAAGCTGTCCACATAATATCTATTGAATAATTGTATCACTACAGGTACCAGGTTCTCCCCATCAATTTATAAAACCAAGATTTAATCTGGACCTGGCACTCTCTTTAAAACAGCCTTATTTATTGCTTCAATTACCCCTACTTAATAGGGCCATTTATTATATCCATTTATAAATTTTCATTGGTAGATACCATATTCTTATCCAAGAAATCCAGTTGGTTTGATTAATTAACCTCCATCTTAGTATATCATTTCCTATAATATTGATAGAAAACAGTTTTAACCATCTTCGCAAGCTATGAACCTGCTTTGTTTTCATGCTTATAAAACATTGCCTAGATTTCACATCTGTTCTTGCTTTTTGTAAAAGGAATTTCTCTTTTTTTAAACACCACGTATCTGTTTCAGTTTTCCTTCAATGTATCAGGTTTCCATGGATTTTATTGTCAATTTACCCTTGTCTGATAGATTTTATACCATTTTTGTGGTGGTTGATCGCTTTACTAAAATGGACCATTTTATTCCTGCTACTGGACTCCCTTCTGCTAACATGACGGCTACTTTGTTCATTTAAGATGTTTTTCAATTGCATGGTCTGCCACAAAATGTGTTACCTGATAGAGACTCTCAGTTTTCCTCCAGATTTTGGCAGCATTTCTGTTCCAGACTAAATATTTCAAGATCCTTATCCTCTTGATATAATCCCCAGACAGAGCAGACTAATCAGGCTTTGGAGCAGTACTTGCAATGTTTTTCTTCCTACCTCCAGAGTAAGTGGGTCTGTCTGCTTCCTACAACGGTTTGCCTACAATAATCATATCCAATAATCCATTAAGATGTTTTTTTTTTAACAATCTTTATTAACATCCAAAAAGAAAAAAACAGACACAAAAGACAATAACAAAGCCATGAGACAAATTTTCCCAAAACAGCAAAAATTCCAGATCAAGAAAAGAAAAATACAGAACTAATCTTTTTCATCTCCCTATCTCCCTGTCCCCCTATCCCGCCCTTCCTGCTTCCTTGCAGACTAACTATGTGATTCCTAAGAGGAAAAAACAAAACTCTCCCGCATTCCCCTCTCCCCTCCCCCCTATGATACTCTACCTAATTTCTCCCTCCTTCCCTCTCCCCTCAAGTTAACTTTAAATTAATAATTTGTTCTATATAGAGTACAACACCCTCACTTTGACAACAAGCAAAATCCCTCCAAGTCCTGAGGAAACAATTTCCTCTTACCCCATTTAACTTAGACTCAAAAGCTGCATTAATCATTGAGTCTAGCAAAAGTTTTTTCACTTCCGTCATAGAGGGAATTTTAGAGGTGATCCAGTGTTTAAAAATAAGTGTCCTAACAATTATTATTGCCGTAAGTATAAAGTTTGATATTTTCCCCCAAGAATTGTGGCCTACAAAAAAAAAAGAATAGAGTCCCTTTCCAAGTAAACCCTCCCTTTCCCTATCGTTGATAGATAATATTCTAATTTCGCCCGTAGCTGTTTAAGCTTGGGACAATCCCATAGCAAATGACCTAAATTGAGATCTTGAAAAGAACATTTAGGGCAAACATTGGTCACTCTTTTGTTCCATTTAGCCACCCTACGTGGGGTTAGATAATCCCTCTGTACTACCCTAAATTGTGTTTCTCTATAATATGAAGCAGAGAAGAGTCTTTGAGTTGTTTTAAGACTATTCATAAGTATTCTATCTAGTTCTTCTAAATCCGTTATTTTATTCCACTGTTTGACTAACTCCTGTATTGAACCCTTTTCTTCTATGGACAAAAGGAATCTATAGATAACTGACAGTAACCTTTTCCCTGATAGTTTAGCGTCAATAAGAGGATGGTCTTCCCATAATTGAGGGAAGATTTTAACTAAACTAAGAATATAACTTCTTGCTTGTAAGAAGTAAAAGATATGTTTTCTCTGTATTGCTGGGAACTTTTTTTGAAAATTTTCAAATGTATGTAATTTATCATGTTTATAATCATAAAAATCTCTGACAATCAAAGGGTTAGCTGGTGCCCATTTCTCATAAATATCTGTCATATTACCCAGCGGTAATCGTACGTTTCCTTTTATCGGTAGCCATTTAGAAATATTTTGCGCCAATCCCAAACGTTTAGATAAATTCCTCCAAGTCCATAATATATCCCTAAATAAAGGGTGATCAGAAATAGTCCTACTCAATTCCCTATTAGAAGCAAATAGAACAAAGTTCAAAGAAAAGGAGGGGCAAACCTGTCTTTCCAGAGACTCATCTGAGTATATAAAGGACTGATTTAACCAATCTACCGGAAAACGCAGAATAGAAGCGTGGTTGTACCATTCTAAATTCGATAAAGCTAAGCCTCCTTTACAATAAGGTTGGTATAACTTAGCCAGCTTAATTCTTGCTTTCCTTCCGCTCCAAAGATAATATCTTAATGCTTGATTAAAACGCCAGAGATCAACCTTCTTAATCAAAAATGGGAGCATCCTCAGCGTATAAAGAATTTTGGGAATAATAAACATCTTAAACAAGGCCACTTTACCAGTTAAAGAAACTGGGAGTGACGCCCAAGTTTTCTTCTTCTCTTCAGTATCTCTCAGGACCATATGAATATTATCCCTGTACCAATTCGCCGAATTGGCGGAGATCTTCAGCCCCAAGTAACTCAGAGTTTTAGTTTCTATAAATTGGAAAGGTTGAGATTCCTCTAAATTATGTTTTAACCATAGAATTTTAGATTTTGCAAGATTAATCTTATAACCCGACACTTTACTATACTGATCCAGGAGATTCACAATCTCGTCAATCTGCTTTTTTGGGTTAACAACATACAACAAAAGATCATCCACAAATAAAGCAGTTTTAAATATATCTTTGCCTATGCTGATTCCAGTCAGCAGATTCCTTAGTCTAATAGCTAAAGGCTCAATTATCAGGTCAAAAAATAGAGGAGACATGGGGCACCCTTGTCTGGTACCTCTTGTCAAAGAAAAGGCATCTGAGATCCCGTTGTTAATCAAAATGGAAGCTTTGATATCTGAATAATATTGGTCACAAAATACCTTAACTGCCCCACAATCCCAAACTTGCCCAGAACCTGTAAAAGGAAGGGCCACTCCACTCTGTCAAAGGCCTTCTCTGCATCCAAAGATAGCAGGAAGGCCTCAGGCAGAGCCGAGCAGCCCCCCTCATAATGACAAATTACATGAAGAATTTTCCTTGTATTAAACTCCGAAGCCCTGCCCATAATAAATCCCGCCTGGTCCTGATGAATTACCTTAGGAAGTATTAACTTCAGTCTATCGGCCAGGATTTTCATTAAGATTTTATAGTCCAGACCAAGCAGGAAGATGGGTCTATATGAGGCAATATCTGAAGGATCCTTATTGTTTTTAGGAATTAAGATAATATTCGCTCTTTTAAAATTTTCTGACGTTTTAAGATTTGATCCAAAATAAGCGTTGTAGAGATCCGTCAAAACCGGACCAATTTCAACCCGTAGCATCTGATAGAACTCAAGGGGTAGATTGTCTGACCCTGGGGTTTCCCCCTGGCCATCAAGCTAATTGTTTTCTGAATCTCATTTTCAGTTATTGGTTGGTTCAGAATTTCACACTCTATTTCTGAGATTTTGGGAATATCAGTATTATCCAGAAATTCTATGATTTTTTCTGAGACAGAGCCCTGTGATGTGTAAAGATCTTTATAGAAACTCTGAAATAGTTGTGCAATTTTCTCTTGCCCTGTATAAGTTGTATCCTTTACTTTCAAGGCAGCAACTGGTTTCCTCCTGGTTTGTCTCTTAAAAGTTGCAGCCATCAGTTTACCAGCTTTATTACCATATTTTGAGAATCTGGCAGCATTTTTATAGAGGAGCTCCTGTGCCTCTCCCATAAGAAAGGTCTCTCTTTCTTTCTTAATAGAGAAATAAATGTCTGTGTTAACTTTGTTAGGAGTTTTTAAATACAAAGTATATGCCTCCCTTACCCTATCAGACAACTCCTCTTTCCTGGCCTTCTCCTTCTTTAACCTCGCTACATAAGTATTAATTTCCGCTTTTATGTATACTTTGGCAGTCTCCCAAAATAGTTGGATATTCTCTCTACAGTGGTTATTGAATATCTTAAATTCTTCCCATGTAGTGGTAAGAAATTTTTTAAATTTAACCGAATCTCTTAGATACGTAGGAAAGAAGGAGTTATAGGTAAAGTTCAACTTTGTTTTGAGTGATAAAATCACCGGGGCATGATCCGATAACACAAAGTCATATATATTACATTTCTCAACTTTGGTAACTAAGGATTCAGAGATGAGGAACAAGTCCAATCTCAAAAGGGTATTATGTGATTTTGAACAGGTATACTCCAAATTACTGGGATTTAAGAGTCTCCATATATCCACCACATTCAGAGCCTCATACAATAGTTTAAAAATCTTTTTCTCAAATTTAATCTGAGAAGTTTTGTATTTACCTTTAATACTGTCAGAACCCATTTTCCTTCTATCCAGATAAGAGTTGGGTGTTAAATTAAAATCTCCTAATAACCAACATCTTGGCCTTAGAAAATTTACACACCGTTTTAACTAGCGAATTCCAAAACCTTTTGTCTAAATTATTAGGGCCATAAATATTAACCAATAAATATTCCTCATTCTGGATAATAAGCCTAATAATTAAATACCTTCCTTCCTTATCTTTTAAAACCCTAAGGGTTTTATAGTCGAGTTTCGTGTGAAACAAGATCATTACCCCTCTAGATGATTTGACATAAGATGAAAAAAAAAAAGACTCTCCTAACCACTTTGCTCTAATTTTGTTATGCTCCATATCTGACAAGTGAGTTTCCTGAAGGCAGGCTATATCAAAGTTACTTCTACCTAGATAGTTTAAAACTGCTTTTTCTTTTAACTGGAGAATGAATCCCCCCTACAGTCCAGGTTAGTACTTTTACCATGATTTAACTAAGTAAAAGCAAAGAATCCGAGGAGGGGGAATGGAATGCGGGAGAAAAAAAAAAAAAACAAAAAAAAAAAAAACCCACCCCTAGTAATTTACACAGTATTATCCATATCAATATCACATATCTTGTTCATCTCTTTGGTGCTTTGAGTATTTTTTTTATATAAAGTGCATATATCCAATATTATTTGCATCTATTACTACTTTTCCACATTATAATGCATTACCCTCCCCATCCTACGTGATTATATATTTAGTGCCTATGCACAAATAAATGTAGCAAAAAAAATAAAAAAAAAATCTCCAGTGATATTTACCCAGTGTTTACCAAAGTATAAACTTATAAACAGTGTGTCTCCTCAATAATTGTGCATAATTCAAACAATACAGTTTACATTTACAAACCCAGCACTTATATTTAACCAAAATCATCCTTAATGATATAATACACAAACTATCCATTTTCCAAAAAAAAAAACCCAATCTCTTCTCTATTGTGAACATTCATAGCAGTAAAATACCCATTTAGAACCCCCAATAATATTTAAACCGTATTATCCAGAAAAAAATTGTGGGCAGTGTCTTTCTCCTTAATAATTGTACATAATTTAAACAATGCAATTTACATTTAAAAACCCAGCACCTAAATTTAACCAATATCACCCATAGTGTTATCCTACACAAATCATCCATCTTCCCTATTGCCACTGCGTAATTTTGAGATACCTTAAATCCTAGTGACCTTAACTCATAACTTTCAAGCAAAAAATAAAATAAAAAAATATATATATTTTTTAACAATCCTCTTAAAGCAATACACATTAATGCCTATGGATCTTTCTGTAGTTAAACATAAAATGTATGTACTTTACTTCTTTCAAGAGGAATTAGACCCAAAGGGAAACTTGGATTAGCAAAGGACAGGGAACTCTCATTAAACATATTAACTTTTTTGCTCATTTTCTAAAAAAATTTGAGCAGCTTCAGGCGAGTCAAAAAAGAAAAAGTCTGACCCAGATTTAATCTTCAGTTTAGCTGGGTATAAAAGAGAAAAAAAACCTATTTTCAGACACCAGACGGGTGCACACCGGTGAAAACTGCTTCCTCTTCAGAGATGTCTCTATGGAAAAAGTCCTGGAAAAGTAGGATCTTTGCTCCTTGATATTGTAGCAACCTCTGTTTCCTATAGGCCCTTAAAATCTAATTTTTCCCTTGAAAGTTCAAGAACTTCGCGATCACTGGCCTTGGTTTCCTCTCCTTCAGCATATTATCCTCTCGTTCTCTTCCCAGCCTATGCACTCTTTCAATTATAAAAATATTGCTTTTAGGATTTAGGCCTAGTAGTTCAGGAAGTGACTGCTCCACAAATTTCTTAAGATCTTGAAATTTCAAGGCTTCTGGTACTCCAATGAGCCACAGATTACTCCGCCTTGACCTGTTTTCCATATCGTCAATTTTACTGGTTAGCATTGCGTTCTGTTTTTTGAGTGCTTCTACTTGTAACTGTATTTTGATTATCCTCACAATTGGAGATTCTCTGTTCAGCTTCTCTTATCCTTTCTGCTTGAGATTTTATTTCTTCCAGAATTGTGTCCACCCTTTTATAGAATTCCTCTATTTTAGGACTAATTAAGTCTGCCACCAGAGTTGCAATTTCGCCAGCATTTATAGTCTCAGAGTTCCTCTCTTCCACCATGGATCTATTTGGGGAGATAGCAGAAGCTCTCCAGTTGCTTCAGATTGGGTGACATTTTAGCTTGAGTAAGAAATTTATCCATGTATAGCAATTTTCAGCTCTATTCAAATACTTGAGCCTTATTTTACTATTAAAATAAAATACAGCTTACACATGAGGTATAGGGAACCTTCCCAGCTATTTGCCCACATAGGAGTTATCCTTATATACACCCCGCTGTATTCTATTCGTGGCGGAAATTGCTAAGTGCTCCCACTGCTTCCTCAATTTTTCAGGGGCCCCTCCATCCCATCCATACCCCAGACCTTACGTATCTCAGTCCTGAGCAAGTATACCGATAGGCCGGGAAGCTAAACAACAGCTATACAAAGCAACCCAGTCCGCATATGCACTGTCAATACAAGCAGGTAAAGTCCATATCGAAATTGCAGTAAAACAATCAGCAGTTTCCTACCTTCTCTTGTTACTTCACACTTTTTTTTTCCTCTTTATAGGGGGTGAAGACCTCCACTGAGGCAGAGCTGCGACACGGGGCATCCACCTCCAAATACCCCACAGTCCCAGCAATGGTCGGTAGATTTCTTACCATGAAGTAGCTCCTAGACCCTCCTTGTGTTGCTGCTCCTGCAGCCCACACGATATCTCGTGCTTTAGCGCAGGCCCCTCCTGCTTCCTCCGGTCAGGCGGTGCCGATCAAATTGCACCTAGCTCCCTGCAATGCAGGGGCTCCCCTTCAGCTCTGAAAGCTGTAACTGGCTCCTTAGAACTCAGCCGTGGTAGACGCGGCCACCTCTGTACCACTGTAGCTATCTCCCCACGCTTTGTTTATTATTTTTTTTGCTATGGTTTTCATCCTGCGGTACTTCCGGATTTTCCCTCTTTTCTAGACTTGAACCAGCACTTATTTTTGGCCAAGAACTTTGTTACATCTTGATACTCTGCTTCAGGCTCAACAGAAATTGTTTGTGGATAGATCACGTTCTCCTGTTCCTACAGATGCTTGGGGGGACATGTGTTTGTCTACACTGAATTTCAAGATGTCTGGTACTTCAATGAATTTGGGTCCTCTATTTGTGGGACCTTTGTTTTTGGATCTCTGAAATTATTAATCATGTGGCAGTGAAGTTTGAACTTCTTCCTAGACACAGAATTCAGCAAGTTTTTCATGTGTTTTTCGAGATGTCATGATAACCCCTCAACGAGTTCTTCTTTCTCCTCTTGTTTCTGTGGATGAATTTTAGGTTGAAAAGTTTTTGGGCTCTCATAGTCACTGTGGACGTCTGCAGTATTTGATCAAATGGAGATGACATGGCCCTGAGGAGAATTCATAACTGAAAATGCACTATTCTTAACTTTTTCTATCCTTTTCCTGGAAATGGAGAGTGGAGAGTTTAACCGTTCCAGTAGAAGTAACGGATCCCCCATGTGACACCACCGAACGACAGATGCGGTTGGGTCTAGAAAGAGGCATTTGAAGCAGCTGTGAACCAAGAGTCTCTTGATCTGAACAGCGGGACCTGTACTCCTCATACACTCCGGACCAAGGCTGATGAGGGAGACACGGAGAGCGGTAAGCTGTATTCCTCTCACGGCAACCGGGTCTAAGTCAGATGGATGCCGAAGTATAACTCATGGGACTATATTTAATGGGACTGGCAACTATTTTGTCCAATGCTCCAGAGGGAGTTTTTGAAGCATACTACGGAGTTGGTAATATCAGGATTATCTCCCATGATATAAGTCTGCTGAACTAGAGGGAGATCATAGCCAGGTGCTATTTGCACTGAGCTTCATTCATGGTTGTATTAGACCTAAAAGACTTTTAAGATACTATGCTCTAAAAGAATCTCTGACTTCAACAATGGTAATAGACTGCTCCTTCCTATCCATCCCTGCATATTGTTTTTATTTATATTCTCTTCTCCTTAGTACTGGTAGTAAGGAGTGAGCTATGACACCTATATACTAAGTTGATATTTATATACTGATAATAGTTGTGTTACTTGTTCACTGTTAGTTCACTTTGATCTAAGATGTGCAGGACGCTATGCAGTATTGACCCATTGTGCCTCAGTAGTGAACAAAAGCCTCCATAACTCTCTAGCTAATTCAGAATGTCCATCATTATAGTTAATAGTTAAACATGTTCTATTATTATAGGACTAGCTGTTTCTGTAACCTGTCAACTGACTTGACACTCATATATGAGTAGGATCATGTATATCCAAATAACAGTGTTCACCCACAATAAATATAATGATGCTAAAACTAAAAAAAATAAATAAATAACAAAAACCACTGTAGAAAAGTCCATAAACAGGCCAGGGGTTAGCACCAGGAGATCTGTCTGGAACCAGGCATCAGAATAAAAGGATGAGACAGGCTCTTTAGCCAGAAAATAGTTCCAATGGTCTTTTGCCAGTAAATCAGTCTGTAGAGAAAACAAATTACACAGGGGTCGGACAGTTAGTGTGAGCCAAAACTTTGCAGAGCCAGGAGAGGACAGGTCAGTAAAAGGATTGCTTCAGTCTTCATATGAAATAACCAAGCACTGAATGAGTCAGAGATAAGCAGAGATAACACCTCTCATTTAGGCTTGGCCCCAGGAACAATGCCAGGGTCACTTCCAACAAAAAGGATAAAAATAAGCGCTAAAGAATTGCACCCCTGACAATCACAGCATCAAAAGAAGCTGAACAGTGCATATCAGTTTGCTGGCTTCACTAAGTGGCAGCACCCTTGGCGCAGCTCCGGCCCTTCATAGAAGACTCTCCATCTTCAACATGGCCACTGGCAACACTCTCCAGGACAGTGCAGCTCCCAGTGCACTGTGAACCATGAAGCTGGGTATGTATAGTGAAGCTACTGACTCATCTCAGGTCTTTACAATAACTTCCTTCACTATATGTAGTTATCATATGGTCATTTCCTATCATATAGCTTGTGAACGGAATCTTTCCTCTCACGTGTCTTTAGTAAGTTTCAGCACTCTACGCTGTCCTGCAGTGTAAGTACACTAACGCACACAGCACTTGCATAGTGGGTTATTGCAAGAATCAGGACAACAGGTTCAGGGTGTGTAAATCAGATAAACGTAAGAATAAGTTGTTTATACCTCAGCTCCTCACACAGCACTCTACAACCAGGTGACACTCTACACGAACAAGGCACTATCCTACAGTTGTAAACATAAGAATGAGCCACCCTTGCGGAGTCCAGTGATGGGCTGTTCAATCAGTAAAGATGAAATATGAAAAAATAATAATCACTGGTAAAAGTTGACTAAGGAAACATGTGAAAGTGGGAAAGATTAAAGCTCTTGTGTGGGGTGTTTTCTTATGAAAGAAAAGCAATTTCTAGATCATCTTCCAGAAGCACTTGCTCATGTTTTTTTTTATTTTTAAAATAGTTACAGATTTTTAAAAAATGGTTTTCACAATCTTAGGAAGGATTATTGTAATACTTAAGAAGGTTAAACAGCATGGTGTTGACAGGCTGCCAAAAGACCAGGGGCTTGTCTTCATGAGTAAATCCAATGTCCCTTCCCAAAAAGCCTTGCCATATACCAGTGATAGCAAACCAGATGTTTCAGAACTACATGTCCCATGATGCTTAGGCACTCTGAAGTCCAGCAAAGCATCATCTGAAACATCTGGAGTGCCAAGGTTCGCCATCACTGCCATATACCAAGCCCAAAATCACACAACCGTCACTATTAGTTCATATATCTAAGAATTTATAAACTATTTACATGCCAGTAACATCAGTTATCAACCCCAATTTTGCAGTAACAAAGTTTTAGCACAATAGCTACCAGTTCCACACCTGTCAATTATAACTATTTTGTTGCAAGTAACACACAGCACAGTGATGAAAAACACCTACAGCAACTGCTTTTCCTTTTCTTACTGTGCAGCAAAGTAAAGACACAGACAGGAGATATGCAATAGACTTCTGCTGGCATCAGGTTAGACCTCAAGGGAAGTCACTGCTATGATGTCTTTAGTGAGCCCCAGTAAAGCTCTATTTGGAGCGTTACTGAGTGAGTCCCGAGATTAGGCCAGAGAAGCCCCAGTGTGGTGCCACAAATCCTGGCTCAGGATGTGTTGTATTTTTCCATATTTTTGTGTAGTGTCTGCACTGTCCTTCCATTATGAGTCTAGTTTACACAACAGTTTATTGTGTGGCTAGTACCTTTAAAATGTTGAACTGTATGGCAGGCTCATGCCGCATAAGCAAATGTATATCACCCTGGCAGATAATTGTAGAGAAAATACATCTTTCTGCAGGTAAAACAGTAATATAATATAGAGTAACTTATTTACTGTAAGGTTTGGGTTATAAAACATGTATGTCTCAGCACCAAGCCCATGCCTGCCACTGAGCAGTTTTTTAGCTTATTGCTGTACTCACGGTATAACGGAGTGGTGTGAAGAGCCAGGGTTTTATTTATAACAATACTGCAAGGACTGATAACGTCTGGATGCTGCTTGTCCACACACAATTACTGCCTGTATTTTGCTGGTTCCCTACTAATACAGGTGTTGCTAGGTTGCAGGGGAAAACATAGATAGTATAATCATTCAATGGCTCTACAGCAAAGCCCCACAACTGTGTCCATCCCAATAACATTGGGTGCCAGAAATGCACACAAATAAATACTTAAATGCTAGAGACAAACAGTAAGCAATAATGTAAGCTTTTTGCGAATAAAAAGCTTTGCTTTTAACTAAAAGACAGATATTTTTTTACTAACCCTGGTGTCTAGTAACACAAGGAGCCAGAGAGGCATTTAGGGGGTCACACAGGTTTTGCTGGTGTAGAGTAGTAGCTGTTCTGTGGGTGAAGCAGGGGCAGTCCATGGACATGACTAGGTAGAAAGGGACAGTAGTGGGAAAAGGCAATGTTCACTCTCCTATTAAGAATAATTGGGAAGTGACCTAAAAATGTGGCCACCACCACCACCAATTTATGGGGCAAAGATTATGACCTGTGTCCTAGTACGTTCTACTTCCCAAGTGTCAACACTCCAGCAGGTCCAACTGTGTTAACCTGTCAATTTCTATGTAAGTTGCAGTTATGTATACTTCTTCTGCCACTTTAATTCATATACACACTAACTGGGCCTTACTGACCTATCTGACTGTCCTTCCTAATTGTGTGCCTGACTTTTGTCCAAACTCCATCATCGCAGCCAGTCACCAATACCACAGTAGGTCCTATTGCACCTGTGTCAACCTCTATATTCAAAACGTAGCTGTAATATTTCTTATGCTAATTTACACTCAGTTGGCTAACTTGGTGTGACTGACCTGATGGTGTGACTGTCAACTTTCAAAGTGACAACAATGTAGCCAGTAATACCAAAGCAGCTGCTCCAAATTGTATCAGTGTTAGAGCACTCCGACACTGAGTCCACAGTATAAAGCCCACACCTTGCTGTGACTTTGTCAACAGATACCTGCTGCTCCTCTGTGTGCCGCCTGACATTTGTGCCCTTGCTACAACTTATGAACACCCATTTCTTCTGTACCTGGGATTACCATCCTCTTACACTGAGATCTAGGAGTGATCTCAGTGTAAGGGGCAGAGGGGTTAAACACACAGTAGAAATACCACTTTGGAACTACAGAGCACTTCTGGTCCTACCGCCACTGATCCAATCAGTAATGCTAGGTACACATCTACAACGGTTTCTGCTAAGGACCAGTAATTGTTTTAACCCCTTTACGAAAAGTCAATGCTCTAGCGAATAAGACCATGTCATTTTTTTTAGTTCCTATACAAACCGGTAACTAGTTAAAGAGTATGCCGGGTATGTGCTGTTAGTTCTATACAAACCAGTAACTGGTTACAGGGAATGCCGGGCCTGTGCCGTTAGTTCTATACAAACCGGTAACTGGTTACAGGGAATGCCAGGTCTGTGCCGTTAGTTCTATACAATCCGGTAACTGGTTACAAGGAATGCCGGGCCTGTGCTGTTAGTTCCTATACAAACTGATAACTGGTTAAAGAGAATGCCGGGTCTGTGCTGTTAGTTCAAATACAAACTGGTTACAGGGAATGCTGGGTCTGTGCCGTTAGTTCTATACAAACCGGTTACTGGTTACAAGGAATGATGGGCCTGTGCCGTTAGTTCCTATACAAACCAGTAACTGGTTACAAGGAATGCCGGGCCTGTGCCATTAGTTCTATACAAACCGCTAACTAGTTACAGGGAGTGCCGGGCCTGTGCCATTAGTTTATACACAAACCGGTAACTAGTTACAGGGAATGCCGGGCCTGTGCCGTTAGTTCTATACAAACCAGTAACTAGTTACAGGGAATGCCGGGCCTGTGCCATTAGTTCTATACAAACCAGTAACTAGTTACAGGGAATGCCGGGCCTGTGCTGTTAGTTTATACACAAAGCGGTAACTGGTTACAAGGAATGCCGGGCCTGTGCCGTTAGTTCTATACAAACCGGTAACTAGTTACAGGGAATGCCGGGCCTGTGCCGTTAGTTCTATACAAACCAGTAACTAGTTACAGGGAATGCCGGGCCTCTGCTGTTAGTTTATACACAAACCGGTAACTGGTTACAAGGCATGCCAGGTTTAAAATCTGATAACTTTTTAGTTACTGTTCTATTAGACAGAAAATAAGTATTTACAAAGAAACAAGTTACTGACTAATGTAAGGAAAGGGGAAAAGGAGAGAGATGTGATGGGAGGGGAGTGAGTTTAGAAGAGCTTACATACAATGGCAATTCATTAATTTATGTAATCATTCATTCTCTCACACAGCCCAGCCCACACTCAGCTGTAAATTTCTCAGTCAGAGACAAGATGACATCATTAGATCACTTGGGGTAGAACAATGTCACTTCCTTAGGCTATTGGTGGTAGGAACAGAATATATTATAGATCTGAAAGGAGATAACATCAGGGCCTTGTAGTTTATGACACTATCTGTGCTGAAATGCTAAATGTTTGTAAGGGTTGTAGCATTTCTTTGTGAAGCCTGTGGTATCTTTTTGATGCATTGTTTTCATACAGTGTTTGATCAGATTTCCAACTGGTTTTCACCAAACTTTGTCTTGTCACCTCTGAACTGGAAAAGCTGGTAGCCGTAGGTCAGAATCACCAGTGCTTAATCTGCATTTAACCCTTTATGTCCTTGATGTTGTAGACAAATGTCCACAATTAGCATTTCAATTAGCATTTCAATTCCAATAATGTCCATGAAAATAAGAGTCTGATATTTAAGTTGTAGGTGTATTAATAAAAAGCAACACCAGGGAGGTGCTGGTAGGACTAGTACCGTGGAAATAGTTCACTGTGGTAGACGGTAGATACTGGTAGGACTAGTACAGTGGAGAGAGGTCACTGTGGTAGACGGTAGGTACTGGTAGAACTAGTACAGTGGAGAGAGAGGTCACTGTGGTAGACGGTAGGTACTGGTAGGACTAGTACAGTGAAGACAGGTCACTGTGGTAGACGGTAGGTACTGGTAGGACTAGTACAGTGAAGACAGGTCACTGTAGTAGACGGTAGGTACTGGTATGACTAGTACAGTGGAAATAGGTCCTTGTGGTAGACGGTAGGTACTGTTAGGACTAGTACAGTGGAAATATGTCACTGTGGTAGACGGTAGGTACTGGTAGGACTAGCACAGTGTAAATAGGTCACTGTGGTAGACGGTAGGTACTGGTAGGACTAGCACAGTGGAGGGAGGTCACTGTGGTAGACGGTAGGTACTGGTAGCACTAGTACAGTGAAGAGAGGTCACTGTGGTAGACAGTAGGTACTGGCAGGACTAGTACAGTGGAGAGAGGTCACTGTGGTAGACAGTAAGTACTTTTAGGACTAGTACAGTGGAGAGAGGTCACTGTGGTAGACAGTAGGTACTGGTAGGACTAGTACAGTGGAGAGAGGTCACTGTGGTAGACAGTAGGTACTGGTAGGACTAGTACAGTGGAGAGAGGTCACTGTGGTAGACAGTAGGTACTGGTAGGACTAGTACAGTGGAGAGAGGTCACTGTGGTAGACAGTAGGTACTGGCAGGACTAGTACAGTGGAGAGAGGTCACTGTGGTAGACAGTAGGTACTGGCAGGACTAGTACAGTGGAGAAAGGTCACTGTGGTGGAAGCCATATGAGCCAGGTTTTATGTACAATTAGGAATGAGAATGTTTGGAAATTTCTTTTGGAAATTGTGGGAGCTCATTATGAAATTTCAATGATGTTTATAGACTCCACCCAGGTAATGCATAAGGAGCCTTTTCCTGATGAATCTCTACTGCTCTGGGTGATCTTAGGCTGCTGTTTAGCTACCCTGCAGATGATCCCCATAAGCAATAATGGAAACAAGTTTTGTTTTACCCATTCCCCAGTTTTGCATAACCAACACTGTTTTATTAATACACTTTTACCTCTGTGATTAACTTGCATCTAAGCCTCTGCAGACTGCCCCCTTATCTCAATGCTTTTCACAAACTTACATTTAGCCAGTGCTGACTCATAAATAACTCCACGGGGTGAGAACAATGTTGTGTGTGTATATATATATATATATATATATATATATATATATATATGGCACACATGAGCTAGCTTTATTCAACTGTGAAAAACTGTCAAAATGCATAAAAAAAAAAAAGCTGTTAAGAGGCGGCCTTCAAAGGCTATGAAACCATTTTGACCACCTTTCTAGGTTAAGCTTTCAACAAAGAATACTAAGAGACAAAAGCAAATTTGGAAGTTGTTTAAATTACATCCCCTATCTGAATCATGAACGTTTAATTTTGACTAGACTGTCCCTTTAAAGTGCCATAATGATAGAAAAATTGCATGTTGTAATCCGTTACATGCCATAATCCGTGACAGCATGTCATTTTAAGACAATCGACCCTACAGTACTGTGTGTTTACCCGCCGCAAAGGGGTTAAACACACAGTAGAAATACCACTTTGGAACTACAGAGCACTTCTGGTCCTAACCGGAAACCGCCGCTGAGCCAATCAGTAATGCTAGGTACACATCTACAACGGTTTCTGCTAAGGACCAGCAATGGTTTTAACCCCTTTACGAAAAGTCAATGCTCTAGCGAATAAGACCATGTAATTTTTTTTAGTTCCTATACAAACCGGTAACTGGTTACAGAGAATGCCGGGCCTGTGCCGTTAGTTCCTATACAAACCGGTAAATGGTTACAGGGAATGCCGGGTCTGTGATGTTAGTTACTATACAAACCGGTAACTGGTTACAGAGAATGCCGGGCCTGTGCCGTTAGTTCCTATACAAACCGGTAAATGGTTACAGGGAATGCCGGGTCTGTGATGTTAGTTACTATACAAACCGGTAACTGGTTACAGGGAATGCCGGGTCTGTGATGTTAGTTACTATACAAACCGGTAACTGGTTACAGGGAATGCCGGGTCGGTGCCATTAGTTCCTATACAAACCGGTAACTGGTTACAGGGAATGCCGGGTCTGTGCCATTAGTTCCTATACAAACCGGCAACTGGTTAAGAGTATGCCAGGTCTGTGTCATTAGTTCTATACAAACTGGTAACTGGTTACTGGGAATGCCGGGCCTGTGCCGTTAGTTCTATACAAACCGGTAACTGGTTAAAGAGAATGCTGGGTCTGTGCTGTTAGTTCAAATACAAACCGGTTACTGGTTACAAAGAATGCCAGGTCTGGGCCGTTAGTTCTATACAAACCGGTAACTGGTTAAAGAGAATGCCAGGTCTGTGCCATTAGTTCCTATACAAACCGGTTACAGGGAATGCCGGGTCTGTGCCGTTAGTTCCTATACAAACCCGTTACAGGGAATACCGGGCCTGTGCCGTTAGTTCCTATACAAACCCGTTACAGGGAATACCGGGCCTGTGCCGTTAGTTCCTATACAAACCCGTTACAGGGAATGCCGGACCTGTGCCGTTAGTTCCTATACAAACCGGTTACAGGGAATGCCGGGTCCGTGCCGTTAGTTCCTATACAAACCGGTTACAGGGAATGCCGGGGCTGTGCCGTTAGTTCCTATACAAACCGGTTACAGGGAATGCCGGGGCTGTGCCGTTAGTTCCTATACAAACCCTTTACAGGGAATACCGGGTCTGTGCCGTTAGTTCCTATACAAACCGGTTACAAGGAATGCGGGAACTGTGCCGTTAGTTCCTATACAAACCCGTTACGAGGAATGCCGGGCTTGTGCCGTTAGTTCCTATACAAACCCTTTACAAGGAATACCGGTTCTGAGCCGTTAGTTCCTATACAAACCCTTTACAGGGAATACCGGGCCTGTGCCGTTAGTTCCTATACAAACCGGTTACAAGGAATGCCGGACCTGTGCCGTTAGTTCCTATACAAACCCGTTACAAGGAATGCCGGGCTTGTGCCGATAGTTCCTATACAAACCCTTTACAAGGAATACCGGGTCTGTGCCGTTAGTTCCTATACAAACCCGTTACAAGGAATGCCGGGCCTGTGCCGTTAGTTCCTATACAAACCCGTTACAAGGAATGCCGGGCCTGTGCTGTTAGTTCCTATACAAACCGGTTACAAGGAATACCGGGCCTGTGCCGTTAGTTCCTATACAAACCGGTTACAAGGAATGCCGGACCTGTGCCGTTAGTTCCTATACAAACCCGTTACAAGGAATGCCGGGCCTGTGCTGTTAGTTCCTATACAAACCCTTTACAAGGAATACCGGGTCTGAGCCGTTAGTTCCTATACAAACCCTTTACAGGGAATACCGGGCCTGTGCCGTTAGTTCCTATACAAACCGGTTACAAGTAATGCCGGACCTGTACCGTTAGTTCCTATACAAACCCGTTACAAGTAATGCCGGGCCTGTGCCGTTAGTTCCTATACAAACCCTTTACAGGGAATACCGGGTTTGTGCCGTTAGTTCTTATACAAACCGGTTACAAGGAATGCCGGGCCTGTGCCGTTAGTTCCTATACAAACCTTTTACAGGGAATACCGGGTTTGTGCCGTTAGTTCCTATACAAACCTTTTACAGGGAATACCGGGTTTGTGCCGTTAGTTCCTATACAAACCGGTTACAAGGAATACCGGGTCTGTGCCGTTAGTTCCTATACAAACACTTTACAGGGAATACCGGGTTTGTGCCGTTAGTTCCTATACAAACCGGTTACAAGGAATACCGGGTCTGTGCCGTTAGTTCCTATACAAACCCGTTACAGGGAATACCGGGCTTGTGCCGTTAGTTCCTATACAAACCCGTTACAGGGAATACCGGGCCTGTGCCGTTAGTTCCTATACAAACCCGTTACAAGGAATGCCGGGCCTGTGCTGTTAGTTCCTATACAAACCCTTTACAAGGAATACCGGGTCTGAGCCGTTAGTTCCTATACAAACCCTTTACAGGGAATACCGGGCCTGTGCCGTTAGTTCCTATACAAACCGGTTACAAGTAATGCCGGACCTGTACCGTTAGTTCCTATACAAACCCGTTACAAGTAATGCCGGGCCTGTGCCGTTAGTTCCTATACAAACCCTTTACAGGGAATACCGGGTTTGTGCCGTTAGTTCCTATACAAACCGGTTACAAGGAATACCGGGTCTGTGCCGTTAGTTCCTATACAAACACTTTACAGGGAATACCGGGTTTGTGCCGTTAGTTCCTATACAAACCGGTTACAAGGAATACCGGGTCTGTGCCGTTAGTTCCTATACAAACCCTTTACAGGGAATACCGGGTTTGTGCCGTTAGTTCCTATACAAACCGGTTACAAGGAATACCGGGTCTGTGCCGTTAGTTCCTATACAAACCCGTTACAGGGAATACCGGGCCTGTGCCGTTAGTTCCTAAACAAACCCGTTACAGGGAATACCGGGCCTGTGCCGTTAGTTCCTATACAAACCCGTTACAGGGAATGCCGGACCTGTGCCGTTAGTTCCTATACAAACCCGTTACAGGGAATGCCGGGTCCGTGCCGTTAGTTCCTATACAAACCGGTTACAGGGAATGCCGGGGCTGTGCCGTTAGTTCCTATACAGACCGGTTACAAAGAATGCTGGGCCTGTGACGTTAGTTCCTATACAAACCCTTTACAGGGAATACCGGGTCTGTGCCGTTAGTTCCTATACAAACCGGTTACAAGGAATGCGGGAACTGTGCCGTTAGTTCCTATACAAACCCGTTACAAGGAATGCCGGGCTTGTGCCGTTAGTTCCTATACAAACCCTTTACAAGGAATACCGGTTCTGAGCCGTTAGTTCCTATACAAACCCTTTACAGGGAATACCGGGCCTGTGCCGTTAGTTCCTATACAAACCGGTTACAAGGAATGCCGGACCTGTGCCGTTAGTTCCTATACAAACCCGTTACAAGGAATAAAGGGCCTGTGCCGTTAGTTCCTATACAAACCCGTTACAAGGAATAAAGGGCCTGTGCCGTTAGTTCCTATACAAACCCGTTACAAGGAATACCGGGCCTGTGCCGTTAGTTCCTATACAAACCGGTTACAAGGAATGCCGGACCTGTGCCGTTAGTTCCTATACAAACCCGTTACAAGGAATGCCGGGCCTGTGCCGTTAGTTCCTATACAAACCCTTAACAAGGAATACCGGGTCTGAGCCGTTAGTTCCTATACAAACCCTTTTCAGGGAATACCGGGCCTGTGCCGTTAGTTCCTATACAAACCGGTTACAAGTAATGCCGGACCTGTACCGTTAGTTCCTATACAAACCCGTTACAAGGAATGCCGGGCCTGTGCCGTTAGTTCCTATACAAACCCTTTACAGGGAATACCGGGTTTGTGCCGTTAGTTCCTATACAAACCGGTTACAAGGAATACCGGGTCTGTGCCGTTAGTTCCTATACAAACCCTTTACAGGGAATACCGGGTTTGTGCCGTTAGTTCCTATACAAACCGGTTACAAGGAATACCGGGTCTGTGCCGTTAGTTCCTATACAAACCCTTTACAGGGAATACCGGGTTTGTGCCGTTAGTTCCTATACAAACCGGTTACAAGGAATGCCGGGCCTGTGCCGTTAGTGCCTATACAAACCGGTTACAGGGAATACCGGGTCTGTGCCGTTAGTTCCTATACAAACCGGTTACAAGGAATGCCGGGCATGTGCCGTTAGTTTCTATACAAACCCTTTACAGGGAATGCCGGCCGTTAGCTCCTATACAAACCCTTTACAGGGAATACCGGGTCTGTGCCGTTAGTTCCTATACAAACCCTTTACAGGGAATGCCGGGCCTGTCCCGTTAGTTCCTATACAAACCCTTTACAGGGAATACCGGGTCTGTGCCGTTAGTTCCTATACAAACCGGTTACAAGGAATGCCGGGCCTGTGCCGTTAGTTCCTATACAAACCCTTTACAGGGAATACCGGGTTTGTGCCGTTAGTTCCTATACAAACCGGTTACAAGGAATGCCGGGTCTGTGCCGTTAGTTCCTATACAAACCGGTTACAAGGAATGCCGGGCCTGTGCCGTTAGTTCCTATACAAACCCTTTACAAGGAATACCAGGTCTGAGCCGTTAGTTCCTATACAAACCCTTTACAGGGAATACCGGGTTTGTGCCGTTAGTTCCTATACAAACAGGTTACAAAGAATACCGGGTTTGTGCCGTTAGTTCCTATACAAACTGGTTACAGGGAATGCCGGGCCTGTGCCGTTAGCTCCTATACAAACCCTTTACAGGGAATACCGGGTTTGTGCCGTTAGTTCCTATACAAACCCTTTACAAGGAATACCGGGTCTGTGCCGTTAGTTCCTATACAAACCGGTTACAGGGAATACCGGGTCTGTGCCGTTAGTTCCTATACAAACCCTTTACAAGGAATGCCGGGCCTGTGCCGTTAGTGCCTATACAAACCGGTTACAGGGAATACCGGGTCTGTGCCGTTAGTTCCTATACAAACCCTTTACAAGGAATGCCGGGCCTGTGCCGTTAGTTCCTATACAAACCCTTTACAAGGAATGCCGGGCATGTGCCGTTAGTTCCTATACAAACCCTTTACAGGGAATACCGGGTCTGTGCCGTTAGTTGCTATACAAACCCTTTACAGGGAATACCGGGTCTGTGCCATTAGTTCCTATACAAACCCTTTACAGGGAATACCGGGTCTGTGCCGTTAGTTCCTATACAAACCGGTTACAGGGAATACCGGGTCTGTGCCGTTAGTTCCTATACAAACCCTTTACAGGGAATGCCGGGCCTGTGCCGTTAGTTCCTATACAAACCCTTTACAAGGAATGCCGGGTCTGTCCCGTTAGTTCCTATACAAACCCTTTACAAGGAATACCGGGTCTGAGCCGTTAGTTCCTATACAAACCCTTTTCAGGGAATACCGGGCCTGTGCCGTTAGTTCCTATACAAACCGGTTACAAGTAATGCCGGACCTGTACCGTTAGTTCCTATACAAACCCGTTACAAGGAATGCCGGGCCTGTGCCGTTAGTTCCTATACAAACCCTTTACAGGGAATACCGGGTTTGTGCCGTTAGTTCCTATACAAACCGGTTACAAGGAATACCGGGTCTGTGCCGTTAGTTCCTATACAAACCCTTTACAGGGAATACCGGGTTTGTGCCGTTAGTTCCTATACAAACCGGTTACAAGGAATACCGGGTCTGTGCCGTTAGTTCCTATACAAACCCTTTACAGGGAATACCGGGTTTGTGCCGTTAGTTCCTATACAAACCGGTTACAAGGAATGCCGGGCCTGTGCCGTTAGTGCCTATACAAACCGGTTACAGGGAATACCGGGTCTGTGCCGTTAGTTCCTATACAAACCGGTTACAGGGAATACCGGGTCTGTGCCGTTAGTTCCTATACAAACCGGTTACAAGGAATGCCGGGCATGTGCCGTTAGTTTCTATACAAACCCTTTACAGGGAATGCCGGCCGTTAGCTCCTATACAAACCCTTTACAGGGAATACCGGGTCTGTGCCGTTAGTTCCTATACAAACCCTTTACAGGGAATGCCGGGCCTGTCCCGTTAGTTCCTATACAAACCCTTTACAGGGAATACCGGGTCTGTGCCGTTAGTTCCTATACAAACCGGTTACAAGGAATGCCGGGCCTGTGCCGTTAGTTCCTATACAAACCCTTTACAGGGAATACCGGGTTTGTGCCGTTAGTTCCTATACAAACCGGTTACAAGGAATGCCGGGTCTGTGCCGTTAGTTCCTATACAAACCGGTTACAAGGAATGCCGGGCCTGTGCCGTTAGTTCCTATACAAACCCTTTACAAGGAATACCAGGTCTGAGCCGTTAGTTCCTATACAAACCCTTTACAGGGAATACCGGGTTTGTGCCGTTAGTTCCTATACAAACAGGTTACAAAGAATACCGGGTTTGTGCCGTTAGTTCCTATACAAACTGGTTACAGGGAATGCCGGCCCTGTGCCGTTAGCTCCTATACAAACCCTTTACAGGGAATACCGGGTTTGTGCCGTTAGTTCCTATACAAACCCTTTACAAGGAATACCGGGTCTGTGCCGTTAGTTCCTATACAAACCGGTTACAGGGAATACCGGGTCTGTGCCGTTAGTTCCTATACAAACCCTTTACAAGGAATGCCGGGCCTGCGCCGTTAGTGCCTATACAAACCGGTTACAGGGAATACCGGGTCTGTGCCGTTAGTTCCTATACAAACCCTTTACAAGGAATGCCGGGCATGTGCCGTTAGTTCCTATACAAACCCTTTACAGGGAATACCGGGTCTGTGCCGTTAGTTGCTATACAAACCCTTTACAGGGAATACCGGGTCTGTGCCATTAGTTCCTATACAAACCCTTTACAGGGAATACCGGGTCTGTGCCGTTAGTTCCTATACAAACCCTTTACAGGGAATACCGGGTCTGTGCCGTTAGTTCCTATACAAACCGGTTACAGGGAATACCGGGTCTGTGCCGTTAGTTCCTATACAAACCCTTTACAGGGAATGCCGGGCCTGTGCCGTTAGTTCCTATACAAACCCTTTACAAGGAATGCCGGGTCTGTCCCGTTAGTTCCTATACAAACCCTTTACAAGGAATACCGGGTCTGTGCCGTTAGTTCCTATACAAACCCGTTACAAGGAATACCGGGTCTGTGCCGTTAGTTCCTATACAAACCCGTTACAAGGAATACCGGGTCTGTGCCGTTAGTTCCTATACAAACCCTTTACAAGGAATACCGGGTCTGTGCCGTTAGTTCCTATACAAACCGGTTACAGGGAATACCGGGTCTGTGCCGTTAGTTCCTATACAAACCCTTTACAGGGAATGCCGGGCCTGTGCCGTTAGTTCCTATACAAACCCTTTACAAGGAATGCCGGGTCTGTCCCGTTAGTTCCTATACAAACCCTTTACAAGGAATACCGGGTCTGTGCCGTTAGTTCCTATACAAACCCGTTACAAGGAATACCGGGTCTGTGCCGTTAGTTCCTATACAAACCCGTTACAAGGAATACCGGGTCTGTGCCGTTAGTTCCTATACAAACCCGTTACAAGGAATACCGGGTCTGTGCCGTTAGTTCCTATACAAACCCGTTACAAGGAATACCGGGTCTGTGCCGTTAGTTCCTATACAAACCCGTTACAAGGAATGCCGGGCCTGTGCCGTTAGTTTCTATACAAACCCTTTACAGGGAATGCCGGGCCTGTGCCGTTAGTTCCTATACAAACCCGTTACAAGGAATACCGGGCCTGTGCCGTTAGTTCCTATACAAACCCTTTACAAGGAATACCGGGTCTGTGCCGTTAGTTCCTATACAAACCCTTTACAAGGAATACCGGGTCTGTGCCGTTAGTTCCTATACAAACAGGTTACAAAGAATACCGGGTTTGTGCCGTTAGTTCCTATACAAACAGGTTACAAAGAATACCGGGTCTGTGCCGTTAGTTCCTATACAAACCGGTTACAGGGAATGCCGGGCCTGTGCCGTTAGTTCCTATACAAACAGGTTACAAAGAATACCGGGTCTGTGCCGTTAGTTCCTATACAAACAGGTTACAAAGAATACCGGGTCTGTGCCGTTAGTTCCTATACAAACCCTTTACAGGGAATACCGGGTTTGTGCCGTTAGTTCCTATACAAACCCTTTACAGGGAATACCGGGTTTGTGCCGTTAGTTCCTATACAAACCGATAACCGTATCTGTTTCGTGCGGACCTTCATGGTCTGGGTTCGCTGCTCGGATATCGGCTATGTCTCCTGTCTTCCCTATAGAGTCACGTGTTATATGACGTGTCACGTGACGTCTTAACCTGCTCTCCTTTGGGTGTTTAGCCCTAACAGAGTCACGTGACCTGTGTTCTCGGTGCGCAGCTAGTTTTCCTGTCGAAGCCGGAAGTAGTGTTGTGTCGGTGGAGGCCCGGGCAGGCTCCCGGTGATGATGTAACCAGCTGCCTCGGCAAGTGTGAGGAAATCATGAACCTTCTGCCTAGTAACCCGCACGGAAACGGCCTGCTCTACGCTGGCTTCAACCAGGACCATGGTGAGGGCAGGGCCGGGGGGCGTAAGGAACCGGAGCCTTAGTGAGAAGGGGGATGGTCATAATGAGTGTGAGAACAGTCACTAGTGAGTGTGAGAATAGTGACTAGTGAGTGTGAGAACAGTGAGTGTGAGAACAGTGAGTGTGAGAACAGTGAGTGTGAGAACAGTGAGTGTGAGAACAGTGACTAGTGAGTGTGAGAATAGTGACTAGTGAGTGTGAGAACAGTGAGTGTGAGAACAGTGAGTGTGAGAACAGTGAGTGTGAGAACAGTGAGTGTGAGAACAGTGAGTGTGAGAACAGTGAGTGTGAGAACAGTGAGTGTGAGAACAGTGAGTGTGAGAACAGTGAGTGTGAGAACAGTGAGTGTGAGAACAGTGAGTGTGAGAACAGTGAGTGTGAGAACAGTGAGTGTGAGAACAGTGAGTGTGAGAACAGTGAGTGTGAGAACAGTGACTAGTGAGTGTGAGAATAGTGACTAGTGAGTGTGAGAACAGTCACTAGTGAGTGTGAGAATAGTGACTAGTGAGTGTGAGAACAGTGAGTGTGAGAACAGTGAGTGTGAGAACAGTGAGTGTGAGAACAGTGAGTGTGAGAACAGTGAGTGTGAGAACAGTGAGTGTGAGAACAGTGAGTGTGAGAACAGTGAGTGTGAGAACAGTGAGTGTGAGAACAGTGAGTGTGAGAACAGTGACTAGTGAGTGTGAGAATAGTCACTAGTGAGTGTGAGAATAGTGACTAGTGAGTGTGAGAACAGTGAGTGTGAGAACAGTGAGTGTGAGAACAGTGACTAGTGAGTGTGAGAACAGTCACTAGTGAGTGTGAGAATAGTGAGTGTGAGAATAGTGAGTGTGAGAACAGTGACTAGTGAGTGTGAGAACAGTGACTAGTGAGTGTGAGAACAGTGACTAGTGAGTGTGAGAACAGTGAGTGTGAGAACAGTGACTAGTGAGTGTGAGAACAGTGACTAGTGAGTGTGAGAACAGTGAGTGTGAGAACAGTGAGTGTGAGAACAGTGACTAGTGAGTGTGAGAACAGTGACTAGTGAGTGTGAGAACAGTGAGTGTGAGAACAGTGACTAGTGAGTGTGAGAACAGTGAGTGTGAGAACAGTGACTAGTGAGTGTGAGAACAGTGACTAGTGAGTGTGAGAACAGTGAGTGTGAGAACAGTGAGTGTGAGAACAGTGAGTGTGAGAACAGTGAGTGTGAGAACAGTGAGTGTGAGAACAGTGAGTGTGAGAACAGTGACTAGTGAGTGTGAGAATAGTGACTAGTGAGTGTGAGAACAGTGAGTGTGAGAACAGTGACTAGTGAGTGTGAGAACAGTGAGTGTGAGAACAGTGACTAGTGAGTGTGAGAACAGTGAGTGTGAGAACAGTGACTAGTGAGTGTGAGAACAGTGACTAGTGAGTGTGAGAACAGTGAGTGTGAGAACAGTGACTAGTGAGTGTGAGAACAGTGAGTGTGAGAATAGTGACGTGTGAGTGTGAGAATAGTGACGTGTGAGAATAGTGACGTGTGAGAATAGTGACGTGTGAGAATAGTGACGTGTGAGAATAGTGACGTGTGAGTGTGAGACCAGTGACGTGTGAGTGTGAGACCAGTGACTAGGGAGACCAGTGACTAGGGAGACCAGTGACTAGGGAGACCAGTGACTAGGGAGACCAGTGACTAGGGAGACCAGTGACTAGGGAGAGGGAGAAGGAGAGGGAGACCAGTGACTAGTGAGAGGGAGACCAGTGACTAGTGAGAGGGAGGAGGAGAGGGAGACCAGTGACTAGTGAGAGGGAGGAGGAGAGGGAGACCAGCAACTAGTGAGAGGGAGACCAGCGACTAGTGAGAGGGAGACCAGCGACTAGTGAGAGGGAGACCAGCGACTAGTGAGAGGGAGACCAGCGACTAGTGAGAGGGAGACCAGCGACTAGTGAGAGGGAGAAGGAGAGGGAGACCAATGACGAGGGAGGAGGAGAGGGTGAGAACCAGGAGACCAGTGACGAGGGAGGAGGAGAGGGTGAGAACCAGGAGTCTAGTGCAGGGAGAGAGAGGGTGAGAACCAGGAGTCTAGTGCAGGGGGAGAGAGAGGGTGAGAACCAGGAGTCTAGAGCAGGGGGAGAGAGAGAGGGTGAGAACCAGGAGTCTAGAGCAGGGGGAGAGAGAGAGGGTGAGAACCAGGAGTCTAGAGCAGGGGGAGAGAGAGAGGGTGAGAACCAGGAGTCTAGAGCAGGGGGAGAGAGAGAGGGTGAGAACCAGGAGTCTAGAGCAGGGGGAGAGAGAGAGGGTGAGAACCAGGAGTCTAGTGCAGGGGGAGAGAGAGGGTGAGAACCAGGAGTCTAGTGCAGGGGGAGAGAGAGGGTGAGAACCAGGAGTCTAGAGCAGGGGGAGAGAGAGAGGGTGAGAACCAGGAGTCTAGAGCAGGGGGAGAGAGAGAGGGTGAGAACCAGGAGTCTAGAGCAGGGGGAGAGAGAGAGGGTGAGAACCAGGAGTCTAGAGCAGGGGGAGAGAGAGAGGGTGAGAACCAGGAGTCTAGTGCAGGGAGAGAGAGGGTGAGAACCAGGAGTCTAGTGCAGGGGGAGAGAGAGGGTGGGAACCAGGAGTCTAGTGCAGGGGGAGAGAGAGGGTGGGAACCAGGAGTCTAGTGCAGGGGGAGAGAGAGGGTGGGAACCAGGAGTCTAGTGCAGGGGGAGAGGGTGGAAACCAGGAGTCTAGTGCAGGGGGAGAGAGAGGGTGAGAACCAGGAGTCTAGTGCAGGGGGAGAGAGAGGGTGGGAACCAGGAGTCTAGTGCAGGGGGAGAGAGAGGGTGGGGAACCAGGAGTCTAGTGCAGGGTGGGAACCAGGAGTCTAGTGCAGGGGGAGAGAGAGGGTGGGAACCAGGAGTCTAGTGCAGGGGGAGAGAGAGAGGGTGAGAACCAGGGGGAGACAGGGTGGGAGCCAGGAGTCTAGTGCAGGGGGAGAGAGAGGGTGAGAACCAGGAGTCTAGTCCAGGGAGAGAGAGGGTGAGAACCAGGAGTCTAGAGCAGAGAGAGAGAGGGTGAGAACCAGGAGTCTAGAGCAGAGAGAGAGAGGGTGGGAACCAGGAGTCTAGTGCAGGGGGAGAGAGGGTGAGAACAAGGAGTCTAGAGCAGAGAGAGAGAGGGTGGGAACCAGGAGTCTAGAGCAGAGAGAGAGAGGGTGGGAACCAGGAGTCTAGAGCAGAGAGAGAGAGGGTGGGAACCAGGAGTCTAGAGCAGAGAGAGAGAGGGTGGGAACCAGGAGTCTAGAGCAGAGAGAGAGAGGGTGGGAACCAGGAGTCTAGAGCAGAGAGAGAGGGTGGGAACCAGGAGTCTAGTGCAGGGGGAGAGAGAGGGTGGGAACCAGGAGTCTAGTGCAGAGAGAGAGAGGGTGAGAACCAGGAGTCTAGAGCAGAGAGAGAGAGGGTGGGAACCAGGAGTCTAGAGCAGAGAGAGAGAGGGTGAGAACCAGGAGTCTAGAGCAGAGAGAGAGAGGGTGGGAACCAGGAGTCTAGAGCAGAGAGAGAGAGGGTGGGAACCAGGAGTCTAGAGCAGAGAGAGAGAGAGAGGGTGGGAACCAGGAGTCTAGAGCAGAGAGAGAGAGAGGGTGGGAACCAGGAGTCTAGTGCAGGGGGAGAGAGAGGGTGGGAACCAGGAGTCTAGAGCAGAGAGAGAGAGGGTGGGAACCAGGAGTCTAGAGCAGAGAGAGAGAGGGTGGGAACCAGGAGTCTAGAGCAGAGAGAGAGAGAGGGTGGGAACCAGGAGTCTAGCTCTTTAGGAGACAGAGATATGATGAGACGCAGCTATGTAGGAGGAGTGTGAGCTGTTTGTCGCTTTCTGATCACTGGGTTTTGTGCCTTTGCTTTACTGACACATAAGAGGTGAGTCACACTGCATCTGCTATTTAGTTTTACAGAAATCACAATTAACCATAAAGGTCCCTACTCTCATTGTGTCTGACTCGCATGTGCTCTGAGCGACAGGGGTTTGACACATTTACTTCCTGTCTAGGAGCCAGTATTGATATCAATAAAGAGGCAGGAGAGAGGTGTTTTCTTTTACCTCTGTACAAGTGAGATCCGCATGAGTTTTTGTGCACAGTGACTTATACACACACACAGGGGAAACTCACCGAATAGGAAGCTCTACTGAGACTGTGTAATTCCTTCCTACAAGAACAAGCAGAGTCAGCACCACATTTGTAAAGATTAAGCAATTTGTTTAATGCTATCTAGTTACTGCTGAGGAAGCAGACATTATGCCCAACCACTTATAATAGAGCACCTCCTAAACCTGTTCAAATCATTTGCATGAAAAAGATTATAAAGCCGTTTATTTTGCTTTTTGAACCAATCGTAATGAGCGTGTTTGTGCAGTAGGTGGGGTAGGACCTCACAGCTCTATTGGTGAATAGTAACGCACCCACATATGAATCTACACAAGCAGCAGTACTAGGCACTCTCGTGTAAAGCGCCCCCTCCTTGCAATTGTTGTGCCACGTGCGGCTTGTTAGTTGGTCACTTAATGCCACGTGAAACTGGTGAAGATTGCATGGCAGCTTTATAAGAATCGTAATTACAATTCAGGAAGGAATAATAAAGGAGTTTGTAGAAAACCATTGTTTACTTTTATTTGTTTTTAATGAACAGTCACTGATTTATTAAAGGCAACAATAAGTAACCGAAACAACGGAACCACTGCTTGCTGTTCTCTGTGAATGTTTGGGTGGAAATGATTTTGTCTAATCCTCCGGGATTTGGGGGTGGAGTATTATATGTAATTTGATAAAACTATCCAGAGATTAACAGCTGCTTCTTGCACATAACACTAAACATGCATAGTTATTGTATTTAGTGTTCCAGGGACAACAGGATGTTAACCTGAGTCAGGCCTGTGTGAGCGATGAGCAGTCATGTAATCGTGTTAACCCTTACAGTGTCTTTAGCCTAAGACAGTACTGTTACACAGAAACCTAATGTTTGTAAAGGGACGTTATATAAAAACATTATACACTGCTGAATCAAACTGAGCTTAGGGGGGGATATTTATCAAGCCATCAACCGCAAGTACGCCGGAAACCCGCAGCTTGATCCGACCTAGCCTACAGACCGGCAAAAGTTGAAATTTGTGACGTAACATACGATCCGCCGGTCTCAATCCGACGCAGATCGATGCTTACTTCATTACAGATGTTCCGAATACACATTTGGCTCTATCTGACACCTTTTGCCAGTTATCAAATTTCTAACAGTTACGCTCACGGCTATTCCCAGCGTACCTGGTTTTCAGTCCGCCACCCTGGAGGCCGCGGATGCCATGGAAATCAATGGGAGTCTGAAAGCAGCGAAAGCTTATGTTTGATGCTGCCAGATATCCCATTGATTTATATGGTTGAAAACAAGTAACGTTTACACCTAACATGAACCCCGAGTCTAAACACCCCTAATCTGTCGCCCCCGACATCGCCATAAACTAAATTAAGCTATTCACCCCAAACCTAACAACCCGCTAACTTTAAAATAAAATTACAGCATCCCTATCTTAAAATAAATTTAAAAAGGTTAAATAGTATATTTAAATAATTTTGAGTAGGGTTAGGGTTTTTTAATATGTAATTTAGTTAATTTAATTGCTAGTTTAATTTAATTGTAGTATAATAGGGTAGGTTAATTAATAGTTTAGAGTTAGTTTATTTTAATTCTACAGCTAAGTTTAAATTTATTTTAAGATAGGGATGTTGTAATTTTAATTTAAAGTTAGCGGGTTGTTAGGTTTAGGGGTTAATAGCTTAATTTAGTTTATGGCGATGTGGGGGGCTGGCGGTTTAGGGGCTAGTGGTAGTGATGTGGGAGGCCAAATGTTTAGGGGTTAATACATTTATTTAGTGTGGAGGGGTCCAGGAGTGCCGGGATAGGGGTTAATAACTTTATTTAGGTGGCGGCGGGGTCTGGGAGCGGCGGGATAGGGGTTAATAACTTTAGGTTGCGGCGGGATAGGGGTTAAACATTTTAGTATAGTGGCTGCGTTTAGTGGCGGGGTATAAATAAAGTTGGTATAAAGCCGAATAGACGCGAGATCGATGACTGTTAGTTAACAACAGTCCGATGCTCATCACCCTGTACTTTGTCCTCGGCTTTTTGCCGGCTATTTTGATAAATATGGAGATCGTATTCAGGTCCGCGGCCGCGATGTTAGGCGAGCGTATTGATGCCGTCGAATGCAGCATAGTTGAGGCTTTGATAAATATCCCCCTAGTTACCTAGTGCACTCGCCTCCAGATACTCCCTAAACTGCTGTCTTTGTTGTGTGATCAACGCCTATTCTGCTCTATCTCCAGTTGTCTCTCAGCTCCGCCTACCCTATAGAATTCTGTACCTCAGTCTGACTTCCACCGTTCAAGTCTGCAAGCCTCCTGTAAAAACTTGTTCGAGAGGTACCTACCTATCGGGTCTTTATCACACAGAAATAAAGTCACAAGTGCTTCATCTCTCAGCTACAAACCAGTTTACAAGCTGAGGAAATAAACAGCTACCTCTGGATTATAAGCTCTTTGTAGCTGGACCCTTCTAGCTTTTTACCAGTTGAAATAAATAATAATATTGGCCTTTTTTCTTTTCTTTAGGCTGCTTTGCCTGTGGGATGGAAAATGGGTTTCGTGTGTATAACACTGATCCGTTGAAAGAGAAGGAGAAACAAGGTAAGGCGCACGAATATGTCCCTACTTGGGGGTTTTGGGTTATAACATTGTCACTCCTTGCCGTCCCCACTACATATTCCGTGCTCGCCATTCACTAGCACAGCTCAGGCCTCATATCATGTTACTCTGGTCTTATATTAAATATGGCTCCTTAGGCTCAGATCTCTTCCTGTGTTCCAGGTTCTGGCTGTTACTCGTCTGCCTGATATGTGTTAGCTTTATATAGGGCCATATCTGTACATTTGTGTAGATTTACTGGTTGCTGTAGAGCGCCTTGGTTTAATATAACATTAGTCAGCCCCTGAGGTAGGCCGTGTTCAGTGCTACATTTACTAAATGCTTCTCTGGTTAGGGTGGACTCGGGTGGTTTTACAGCTGCCAGACCCAAAATTAGCCCAATGCTGTGACGTCAGCTGGAGAGACACAAGACTACTTATTTGAGGGGGGGCATGAGTCTCCCCCTCTTTATAAAATGGTGTCTCTTACTCCTCTGTAGGTTATGTCCAGCATCTCCCTTTTGCCTATCAATACTCTTTAAATAAGAGGGAGCTAAGTTGTCTACAGATACATTATCCTGAAGTCCAGATCTGCTCCTTTCTAGTTACTCTGATAACATTGTAGAGGGTGGGAACTCCTGTCTTTGTCTCCCATACTGAGAGTGAGTCTCATGGGACGGCTGATAAACTGGTTCTGTGTATTCTAAAATGACAGCAGTCTCATGAGTGTAACTTTATAGCAGGAGTATTTTATGGTTACATTATTGGGAGTGAGCGTCTGGCATCCTTGAAGCTGAAATAAACATATTTAGTAAATGCTTTTAAAGACCAAGTACACACAAATAAAGTTGCTTTATAGCGGTATTAAATAGCTTTTGCATCTCACACCTACAGTCATTTCATTACGTCATTGTAGGAAGACGACGCACAGATGCTGACGAGGGATATGGGCAGACGCAGCGGGTCGGTTGCTTCCTAGTTAATGCCATAATCTTTCATTTGTGCACTGAATACATTTATACAACTTGGTACACCGGTAAATAATGGCAAGGATGAGAGAGATGTGGCAATTAAAGGGACATTAATGAGTTTTTTTTCCTCAGCACCAGGAAATATGTTGTTTTTTTGTTGTTGTTTTTTTTTTACAAAGACAGATGTTCCTATGCTGATCATTGGGGGGCATCACTGTCAGTGTATTTTCTATGCCGCAGATTAAGAAGCTTTAAAGGGACAGTCTAGTTAAAATTAAACTTTCATGATTCAGATAGGGCATATAATTTTAAACAACTTTCCAATTTACTTTTATCATAAAATTTGCTTTGCTTTCTTGGTATTCTTAGTTGAAAGCTAAACATAGGTAGACTCATATGCTAATTTCTAAGGCTTCGAAGACCGCCTCTTATATCATGAATTTTGACAGTTTTTGACAACTAGACAGTGCTAGTTCATGTGTGTCCTATAGATAACATTGCAGCTAGCAAGATGGCTGTGATTCTATAGCAACACAACGGAAATGTCTTTTTATTACAAGATTTTTAGTGTCCATTTAAAAATTAGCACCTGGTATAGGCAGTTTTTGGTTATACCAATGTGTAATGTGTTCTTCACACTGTTCTAACCCATATGAGCTCTTGACACAAGTTTTTTTCTGCTTCGCACTACAGAGTTTCTCGAAGGCGGTGTCGGTTATGTGGAGATGTTATTTCGATGTAACTATTTAGCTCTAGTGGGAGGAGGCAAGAAGCCAAAATACCCCCCCAATAAAGGTAAGTTCTGTTGCCGCTAATAATACTTCAGCAGTAGCTGCAGACATTACAGAACACCTTTAAAGGGATATGAAAACCAATTTTTTTTCTTTCATGATTCAGATAGAGCAGCAACTTTCTAATTTACTCCTATTATTAAGTTTTCTTCGTTCTCTTGTTATCTTTATTTGAAAGCAGGAATGTAAGCTTAGGAGCCGACCCATTTTTGGTTCAGCACCTGGGTAGCGGTTGCGGAATGGTGACTAAATCTGAATCATGAAAGAAAAAAACTATGGTTTTATATCCCTTTATAGACCACCAGTTGCCTCTAGAAGTTCTGTAACAGGGCATTATTTTATTCCTACGTTAGTCTGTGCAGTATATTTGCTTACAGTAAGGGCATTATTTTATTCCTACGTTAGTCTGTGCAGTATATTTGCTTACAGTAAGGGCATTATTTTATTCCTAGGTTAGTCTGTGCAGTATATTTGCTTACAGTAAGGGCATTATTTTATTCCTAGGTTAGTCTGTGCAGTATATTTGCTTACAGTAAGGGCATTATTTTATTCCTAGGTTAGTCTGTGCAGTATATTTGCTTACAGTAAGGGCATTATTTTATTCCTAGGTTAGTCTGTGCAGTATATTTGCTTACAGTAAGGGCATTATTTTATTCCTAGGTTAGTCTGTGCAGTATATTTGCTTACAGTAAGAGCATTATTTTATTCCTAGGTTAGTGTGTGCAGTATATTTGCTTACAGTAAGGGCATTATTTTATTCCTACGTTAGTCTGTGCAGTATATTTGCTTACAGTAAGGGCATTATTTTATTCCTACGTTAGTCTGTGCAGTATATTTGCTTACAGTAAGGGTATTATTTTATTCCTAGGTTAGTCTGTGCAGTATATTTGCTTACAGTAAGGGTATTATTTTATTCCTATGTTAGTCTGTGCAGTATATTTGCTTACAGTAAGGGTATTATTTTATTCCTAGGTTAGTCTGTGCAGTATATTTGCTTACAGTAAGGGTATTATTTTATTCCTAGGTTAGTCTGTGCAGTATATTTGCTTACAGTAAGGGTATTATTTTATTCCTAGGTTAGTCTGTGCAGTATATTTGCTTACAGTAAGGGCATTATTTTATTCCTACGTTAGTCTGTGCAGTATATTTGCTTACAGTAAGGGCATTATTTTATTCCTACGTTAGTCTGTGCAGTATATTTGCTTACAGTAAGGGCATTATTTTATTCCTAGGTTAGTCTGTGCAGTATATTTGCTTACAGTAAGGGCATTATTTTATTCCTAGGTTAGTCTGTGCAGTATATTTGCTTACAGTAAGGGTATTATTTTATTCCTACGTTAGTCTGTGCAGTATATTTGCTTACAGTAAGGGCATTATTTTATTCCTACGTTAGTCTGTGCAGTATATTTGCTTACAGTAAGGGCATTATTTTATTCCTAGGTTAGTCTGTGCAGTATATTTGCTTACAGTAAGGGTATTATTTTATTCCTACGTTAGTCTGTGCAGTATATTTGCTTACAGTAAGGGCATTATTTTATTCCTACGTTAGTCTGTGCAGTATATTTGCTTACAGTAAGGGCATTATTTTATTCCTACGTTAGTCTGTGCAGTGTATTTGCTTACAGTAAGGGTATTATACTGCACAGACTAACCTAGGAATAAAATAATACCCTTACTGTAAGCAAATACACTGCACAGACTAACGTAGGAATAAAATAATGCCCTTACTGTAAGCAAATATACTGCACAGACTAACGTAGGAATAAAATAATGCCCTTACTGTAAGCAAATATACTGCACAGACTAACCTAGGAATAAAATAATGCCCTTACTGTAAGCAAATATACTGCACAGACTAACGTAGGAATAAAATAATGCCCTTACTGTAAGCAAATATACTGCACAGACTAACGTAGGAATAAAATAATACCCTTACTGTAAGCAAATATACTGCACAGACTAACCTAGGAATAAAATAATACCCTTGCTGTAAGCAAATACACTGCACAGACTAACCTAGGAATAAAATAATGCCCTTACTGTAAGCAAATATACTGCACAGACTAACGTAGGAATAAAATAATGCCCTTACTGTAAGCAAATATACTGCACAGACTAACGTAGGAATAAAATAATGCCCTTACTGTAAGCAAATATACTGCACAGACTAACCTAGGAATAAAATAATGCCCTTACTGTAAGCAAATATACTGCACAGACTAACCTAGGAATAAAATATTTGCTTACAGTAAGGGCATTATTTTATTCCTAGGTTAGTCTGTGCAGTATATTTGCTTACAGTAAGGGCATTATTTTATTCCTACGTTAGTCTGTGCAGTATATTTGCTTACAGTAAGGGTATTATTTTATTCCTAGGTTAGTCTGTGCAGTGTATTTGCTTACAGTAAGGGCATTATTTTATTCCTACGTTAGTCTGTGCAGTATATTTGCTTACAGTAAGGGTATTATTTTATTCCTAGGTTAGTCTGTGCAGTATATTTGCTTACAGTAAGGGCATTATTTTATTCCTAGGTTAGTCTGTGCAGTGTATTTGCTTACAGTAAGGGCATTATTTTATTCCTAGGTTAGTCTGTGCAGTATATTTGCTTACAGTAAGGGCATTATTTTATTCCTAGGTTAGTCTGTGCAGTATATTTGCTTACAGTAAGGGCATTATTTTATTCCTACGTTAGTCTGTGCAGTATATTTGCTTACAGTAAGGGCATTATTTTATTCCTACGTTAGTCTGTGCAGTATATTTGCTTACAGTAAGGGCATTATTTTATTCCTACGTTAGTCTGTGCAGTATATTTGCTTACAGTAAGGGCATTATTTTATTCCTAGGTTAGTCTGTGCAGTGTATTTGCTTACAGTAAGGGCATTATTTTATTCCTACGTTAGTCTGTGCAGTATATTTGCTTACAATAAGAGCATTATTTTATTCCTAGGTTAGTCTGTGCAGTATATTTGCTTACAGTAAGGGCATTATTTTATTCCTAGGTTAGTCTGTGCAGTGTATTTGCTTACAGTAAGGGTATTATTTTATTCCTACGTTAGTGTGTGCAGTGTATTTGCTTACAGTAAGGGTATTATTTTATTCCTAGGTTAGTCTGTGCAGTATATTTGCTTACAGTAAGGGCATTATTTTATTCCTAGGTTAGTCTGTGCAGTATATTTGCTTACAGTAAGGGCATTATTTTATTCCTAGGTTAGTCTGTGCAGTGTATTTGCTTACAGTAAGGGTATTATTTTATCCCTACGTTAGTCTGTGCAGTGTATTTGCTTACAGTAAGGGTATTATTTTATCCCTACGTTAGTCTGTGCAGTATATTTGCTTACAGTAAGGGCATTATTTTATTCCTACGTTAGTCTGTGCAGTGTATTTGCTTACAGTAAGGGTATTATTTTATTCCTACGTTAGTCTGTGCAGTATATTTGCTTACAGTAAGGGCATTATTTTATTCCTACGTTAGTCTGTGCAGTATATTTGCTTACAGTAAGGGCATTATTTTATTCCTACGTTAGTCTGTGCAGTATATTTGCTTACAGTAAGGGCATTATTTTATTCCTAGGTTAGTCTGTGCAGTATATTTGCTTACAGTAAGGGCATTATTTTATTCCTAGGTTAGTGTGTGCAGTATATTTGCTTACAGTAAGGGTATTATTTTATTCCTAGGTTAGTCTGTGCAGTATATTTGCTTACAGTAAGGGCATTATTTTATTCCTATGTTAGTCTGTGCAGTATATTTGCTTACAGTAAGGGTATTATTTTATTCCTAGGTTAGTCTGTGCAGTATATTTGCTTACAGTAAGGGCATTATTTTATTCCTACGTTAGTCTGTGCAGTATATTTGCTTACAGTAAGGGCATTATTTTATTCCTAGGTTAGTCTGTGCAGTATATTTGCTTACAGTAAGGGCATTATTTTATTCCTAGGTTAGTCTGTGCAGTATATTTGCTTACAGTAAGGGTATTATTTTATTCCTACGTTAGTCTGTGCAGTATATTTGCTTACAGTAAGAGCATTATTTTATTCCTACGTTAGTCTGTGCAGTATATTTGCTTACAGTAAGGGCATTATTTTATTCCTACGTTAGTCTGTGCAGTATATTTGCTTACAGTAAGGGCATTATTTTATTCCTACGTTAGTCTGTGCAGTATATTTGCTTACAGTAAGGGCATTATTTTATTCCTAGGTTAGTCTGTGCAGTATATTTGCTTACAGTAAGGGCATTATTTTATTCCTAGGTTAGTCTGTGCAGTATATTTGCTTACAGTAAGGGTATTATTATATTCCTAGGTTAGTCTGTGCAGTATATTTGCTTACAGTAAGGGCATTATTTTATTCCTAGGTTAGTCTGTGCAGTATATTTGCTTACAGTAAGGGCATTATTTTATTCCTAGGTTAGTCTGTGCAGTGTATTTGCTTACAGTAAGGGCATTATTTTATTCCTAGGTTAGTCTGTGCAGTGTATTTGCTTACAGTAAGGGCATTATTTTATTCCTACGTTAGTCTGTGCAGTATATTTGCTTACAGTAAGGGCATTATTTTATTCCTACGTTAGTCTGTACAGTATATTTGCTTACAGTAAGGGCATTATTTTATTCCTAGGTTAGTCTGTGCAGTATATTTGCTTACAGTAAGGGCATTATTTTATTCCTACGTTAGTCTGTACAGTATATTTGCTTACAGTAAGGGTATTATTTTATCCCTAGGTTAGTCTGTGCAGTATATTTGCTTACAGTAAGGGCATTATTTTATTCCTAGGTTAGTCTGTGCAGTGTATTTGCTTACAGTAAGGGTATTATTTTATTCCTAGGTTAGTCTGTGCAGTATATTTGCTTACAGTAAGGGCATTATTTTATTCCTACGTTAGTCTGTGCAGTATATTTGCTTACAGTAAGGGCATTATTTTATTCCTACGTTAGTCTGTGCAGTATATTTGCTTACAGTAAGGGCATTATTTTATTCCTACGTTAGTCTGTGCAGTATATTTGCTTACAGTAAGGGCATTATTTTATTCCTACGTTAGTCTGTGCAGTATATTTGCTTACAGTAAGGGCATTATTTTATTCCTAGGTTAGTCTGTGCAGTATATTTGCTTACAGTAAGGGCATTATTTTATTCCTACGTTAGTCTGTGCAGTATATTTGCTTACAGTAAGGGCATTATTTTATTCCTACGTTAGTCTGTGCAGTATATTTGCTTACAGTAAGGGTATTATTTTATTCCTAGGTTAGTCTGTGCAGTATATTTGCTTACAGTAAGGGCATTATTTTATTCCTAGGTTAGTGTGTGCAGTATATTTGCTTACAGTAAGGGTATTATTTTATTCCTAGGTTAGTCTGTGCAGTATATTTGCTTACAGTAAGGGCATTATTTTATTCCTACGTTAGTCTGTGCAGTATATTTGCTTACAGTAAGGGCATTATTTTATTCCTACGTTAGTCTGTGCAGTATATTTGCTTACAGTAAGAGCATTATTTTATTCCTACGTTAGTCTGTGCAGTATATTTGCTTACAGTAAGGGCATTATTTTATTCCTAGGTTAGTCTGTGCAGTGTATTTGCTTACAGTAAGGGTATTATTTTATTCCTAGGTTAGTCTGTGCAGTGTATTTGCTTACAGTAAGGGCATTATTTTATTCCTAGGTTAGTCTGTGCAGTATATTTGCTTACAGTAAGGGCATTATTTTATTCCTACGTTAGTCTGTGCAGTATATTTGCTTACAGTAAGGGCATTATTTTATTCCTAGGTTAGTCTGTGCAGTATATTTGCTTACAGTAAGGGCATTATTTTATTCCTAGGTTAGTCTGTGCAGTATATTTGCTTACAGTAAGGGCATTATTTTATTCCTAGGTTAGTGTGTGCAGTATATTTGCTTACAGTAAGAGCATTATTTTATTCCTAGGTTAGTCTGTGCAGTATATTTGCTTACAGTAAGAGCATTATTTTATTCCTAGGTTAGTCTGTGCAGTATATTTGCTTACAGTAAGGGCATTATTTTATTCCTAGGTTAGTCTGTGCAGTGTATTTGCTTACAGTAAGGGTATTATTTTATTCCTACGTTAGTCTGTGCAGTATATTTGCTTACAGTAAGGGTATTATTTTATCCCTAGGTTAGTCTGTGCAGTGTATTTGCTTACAGTAAGAGCATTATTTTATTCCTAGGTTAGTCTGTGCAGTGTATTTGCTTACAGTAAGGGCATTATTTTATTCCTACGTTAGTCTGTGCAGTATATTTGCTTACAGTAAGGGCATTATTTTATTCCTACGTTAGTCTGTGCAGTATATTTGCTTACAGTAAGGGCATTATTTTATTCCTAGGTTAGTCTGTGCAGTATATTTGCTTACAGTAAGGGTATTATTTTATTCCTACGTTAGTCTGTGCAGTATATTTGCTTACAGTAAGGGCATTATTTTATTCCTAGGTTAGTGTGTGCAGTATATTTGCTTACAGTAAGGGTATTATTTTATTCCTAGGTTAGTCTGTGCAGTATATTTGCTTACAGTAAGGGCATTATTTTATTCCTAGGTTAGTCTGTGCAGTATATTTGCTTACAGTAAGGGCATTATTTTATTCCTAGGTTAGTCTGTGCAGTATATTTGCTTACAGTAAGAGCATTATTTTATTCCTACGTTAGTCTGTGCAGTGTATTTGCTTACAGTAAGGGCATTATTTTATTCCTACTTTAGTCTGTGCAATATATTTGCTTACAGTAAGGGCATTATTTTATTCCTACGTTAGTCTGTGCAGTATATTTGCTTACAGTAAGGGCATTATTTTATTCCTACGTTAGTCTGTGCAGTATATTTGCTTACAGTAAGGGCATTATTTTATTCCTACGTTAGTCTGTGCAGTATATTTGCTTACAGTAAGGGCATTATTTTATTCCTACGTTAGTCTGTGCAGTATAATTGCTTACAGTAAGGGCATTATTTTATTCCTAGGTTAGTCTGTGCAGTGTATTTGCTTACAGTAAGGGTATTATTTTATTCCTAGGTTAGTCTGTGCAGTATATTTGCTTACAGTAAGGGCATTATTTTATTCCTAGGTTAGTCTGTGCAGTATATTTGCTTACAGTAAGGGCATTATTTTATTCCTACGTTAGTCTGTGCAGTATATTTGCTTACAGTAAGGGCATTATTTTATTCCTACGTTAGTCTGTGCAGTATATTTGCTTACAGTAAGGGTATTATTTTATTCCTAGGTTAGTCTGTGCAGTATATTTGCTTACAGTAAGGGCATTATTTTATTCCTACGTTAGTCTGTGCAGTATATTTGCTTACAGTAAGGGCATTATTTTATTCCTAGGTTAGTCTGTGCAGTATATTTGCTTACAGTAAGAGCATTATTTTATTCCTAGGTTAGTCTGTGCAGTGTATTTGCTTACAGTAAGGGCATTATTTTATTCCTAGGTTAGTCTGTGCAGTGTATTTGCTTACAGTAAGGGTATTATTTTATTCCTAGGTTAGTCTGTGCAGTATATTTGCTTACAGTAAGGGTATTATTTTATTCCTAGGTTAGTCTGTGCAGTATATTTGCTTACAGTAAGGGCATTATTTTATTCCTAGGTTAGTCTGTGCAGTGTATTTGCTTACAGTAAGGGTATTATTTTATTCCTAGGTTAGTCTGTGCAGTATATTTGCTTACAGTAAGGGCATTATTTTATTCCTAGGTTAGTCTGTGCAGTGTATTTGCTTACAGTAAGGGTATTATTTTATTCCTAGGTTAGTCTGTGCAGTATATTTGCTTACAGTAAGGGTATTATTTTATTCCTAGGTTAGTCTGTGCAGTATATTTGCTTACAGTAAGGGCATTATTTTATTCCTAGGTTAGTCTGTGCAGTGTATTTGCTTACAGTAAGGGTATTATTTTATTCCTAGGTTAGTCTGTGCAGTATATTTGCTTACAGTAAGGGTATTATTTTATTCCTAGGTTAGTCTGTGCAGTATATTTGCTTACAGTAAGGGCATTATTTTATTCCTAGGTTAGTCTGTGCAGTGTATTTGCTTACAGTAAGGGTATTATTTTATTCCTAGGTTAGTCTGTGCAGTATATTTGCTTACAGTAAGGGCATTATTTTATTCCTACGTTAGTCTGTGCAGTGTATTTGCTTACAGTAAGGGCATTATTTTATTCCTAGATTAGTCTGTGCAGTATATTTGCTTACAGTAAGGGCATTATTTTATTCCTACGTTAGTCTGTGCAGTATATTTGCTTACAGTAAGAGCATTATTTTATTCCTACGTTAGTCTGTGCAGTATATTTGCTTACAGTAAGGGCATTATTTTATTCCTACGTTAGTCTGTGCAGTATATTTGCTTACAGTAAGAGCATTATTTTATTCCTACGTTAGTCTGTGCAGTATATTTGCTTACAGTAAGGGTATTATTTTATTCCTAGGTTAGTCTGTGCAGTATATTTGCTTACAGTAAGGGCATTATTTTATTCCTAGGTTAGTCTGTGCAGTATATTTGCTTACAGTAAGAGCATTATTTTATTCCTAGGTTAGTCTGTGCAGTGTATTTGCTTACAGTAAGGGTATTATTTTATTCCTAGGTTAGTCTGTGCAGTGTATTTGCTTACAGTAAGGGTATTATTTTATTCCTAGGTTAGTCTGTGCAGTATATTTGCTTACAGTAAGGGCATTATTTTATTCCTAGGTTAGTCTGTGCAGTGTATTTGCTTACAGTAAGGGTATTATTTTATTCCTAGGTTAGTCTGTGCAGTATATTTGCTTACAGTAAGGGCATTATTTTATTCCTAGGTTAGTCTGTGCAGTATATTTGCTTACAGTAAGGGCATTATTTTATTCCTAGGTTAGTCTGTGCAGTGTATTTGCTTACAGTAAGGGTATTATTTTATTCCTAGGTTAGTCTGTGCAGTATATTTGCTTACAGTAAGGGCATTATTTTATTCCTAGGTTAGTCTGTGCAGTGTATTTGCTTACAGTAAGGGTATTATTTTATTCCTAGGTTAGTCTGTGCAGTATATTTGCTTACAGTAAGGGCATTATTTTATTCCTAGGTTAGTCTGTGCAGTATATTTGCTTACAGTAAGGGTATTATTTTATTCCTAGGTTAGTCTGTGCAGTATATTTGCTTACAGTAAGGGCATTATTTTATTCCTACGTTAGTCTGTGCAGTATATTTGCTTACAGTAAGGGCATTATTTTATTCCTACGTTAGTCTGTGCAGTGTATTTGCTTACAGTAAGGGCATTATTTTATTCCTAGGTTAGTCTGTGCAGTATATTTGCTTACAGTAAGAGCATTATTTTATTCCTAGGTTAGTCTGTGCAGTATATTTGCTTACAGTAAGGGTATTATTTTATTCCTACGTTAGTCTGTGCAGTGTATTTGCTTACAGTAAGGGTATTATTTTATTCCTACGTTAGTCTGTGCAGTATATTTGCTTACAGTAAGGGTATTATTTTATTCCTACGTTAGTCTGTGCAGTATATTTGCTTACAGTAAGGGTATTATTTTATTCCTACGTTAGTCTGTGCAGTATATTTGCTTACAGTAAGGGCATTATTTTATTCCTAGGTTAGTCTGTGCAGTATATTTGCTTACAGTAAGAGCATTATTTTATTCCTAGGTTAGTCTGTGCAGTATATTTGCTTACAGTAAGGGCATTATTTTATTCCTAGGTTAGTCTGTGCAGTGTATTTGCTTACAGTAAGGTCATTATTTTATTCCTAGGTTAGTCTGTGCAGTATATTTGCTTACAGTAAGGGCATTATTTTATTCCTAGGTTAGTCTGTGCAGTATATTTGCTTACAGTAAGGGCATTATTTTATTCCTAGGTTAGTCTGTGCAGTATATTTGCTTACAGTAAGGGCATTATTTTATTCCTAGGTTAGTCTGTGCAGTATATTTGCTTACAGTAAGGGCATTATTTTATTCCTAGGTTAGTCTGTGCAGTATATTTGCTTACAGTAAGGGCATTATTTTATTCCTACGTTAGTCTGTGCAGTATATTTGCTTACAGTAAGGGTATTATTTTATTCCTAGGTTAGTCTGTGCAGTATATTTGCTTACAGTAAGGGCATTATTTTATTCCTACGTTAGTCTGTGCAGTATATTTGCTTACAGTAAGGGTATTATTTTATTCCTACGTTAGTCTGTGCAGTATATTTGCTTACAGTAAGGGCATTATTTTATTCCTAGGTTAGTCTGTGCAGTGTATTTGCTTACAGTAAGGGCATTATTTTATTCCTACGTTAGTCTGTGCAGTATATTTGCTTACAGTAAGGGCATTATTTTATTCCTACGTTAGTCTGTGCAGTGTATTTGCTTACAGTAAGGGTATTATTTTATTCCTAGGTTAGTCTGTGCAGTATATTTGCTTACAGTAAGGGCATTATTTTATTCCTACGTTAGTCTGTGCAGTATATTTGCTTACAGTAAGGGTATTATTTTATTCCTACGTTAGTGTGTGCAGTATATTTGCTTACAGTAAGGGCATTATTTTATTCCTAGGTTAGTCTGTGCAGTATATTTGCTTACCGTAAGGGTATTATTTTATTCCTAGGTTAGTCTGTGCAGTGTATTTGCTTACAGTAAGGGTATTATTTTATTCCTACGTTAGTCTGTGCAGTGTATTTGCTTACAGTAAGGGCATTATTTTATTCCTACGTTAGTCTGTGCAGTATATTTGCTTACAGTAAGGGCATTATTTTATTCCTAGGTTAGTCTGTGCAGTATATTTGCTTACAGTAAGGGTATTATTTTATTCCTAGGTTAGTCTGTGCAGTGTATTTGCTTACAGTAAGGGCATTATTTTATTCCTAGGTTAGTCTGTGCAGTGTATTTGCTTACAGTAAGGGTATTATTTTATTCCTACGTTAGTCTGTGCAGTATATTTGCTTACAGTAAGGGCATTATTTTATTCCTAGGTTAGTCTGTGCAGTATATTTGCTTACAGTAAGGGCATTATTTTATTCCTACGTTAGTCTGTGCAGTATATTTGCTTACAGTAAGGGCATTATTTTATTCCTAGGTTAGTGTGTGCAGTATATTTGCTTACAGTAAGGGTATTATTTTATTCCTACGTTAGTCTGTGCAGTATAGTTGCTTACAGTAAGGGCATTATTTTATTCCTAGGTTAGTCTGTGCAGTATATTTGCTTACAGTAAGGGCATTATTTTATTCCTACGTTAGTCTGTGCAGTATATTTGCTTACAGTAAGGGCATTATTTTATTCCTAGGTTAGTCTGTGCAGTATATTTGCTTACAGTAAGGGCATTATTTTATTCCTAGGTTAGTCTGTGCAGTGTATTTGCTTACAGTAAGGGCATTATTTTATTCCTACGTTAGTCTGTGCAGTATATTTGCTTACAGTAAGGGCATTATTTTATTCCTACGTTAGTCTGTGCAGTATATTTGCTTACAGTAAGGGCATTATTTTATTCCTAGGTTAGTCTGTGCAGTATATTTGCTTACAGTAAGGGCATTATTTTATTCCTAGGTTAGTCTGTGCAGTATATTTGCTTACAGTAAGGGCATTATTTTATTCCTAGGTTAGTCTGTGCAGTATATTTGCTTACAGTAAGGGCATTATTTTATTCCTAGGTTAGTCTGTGCAGTATATTTGCTTACAGTAAGGGCATTATTTTATTCCTAGGTTAGTCTGTGCAGTATATTTGCTTACAGTAAGGGCATTATTTTATTCCTACGTTAGTCTGTGCAGTGTATTTGCTTACAGTATCTCCTAAAGTGTTTAATATGGTCTCTTTGCAGAAAGCTATTTTAGAAAATGAAGTGTGGTTGGTGTACGGTCAGCAGTCTCAGACTGGCATGTTTCTGATTAACCCACAAATATCCTCTTTCTTAAAGGGACAGCGTGTCTGTGTGTTTCTCTCTTTTCACTTTCTCTGTCTGAACTGTCTCTTCCTGTGTTTGTCTCCCATAACTCACTATCCTGGTTAACCCCATTAGCACTCACCGGTGAAGAGCTGTTCCCATTAGTGGGTTTGGGGAGGAAATAGTTGTTTTTTCCTGGGCTATATAAGATACATCATGTCATTTATGTTGTTTTGTCATCTCCATAGCATGGATGTTTGCCTAATGCTGTACACAGTTTAATGTGACCCAGTTGTACCTCAATAGAGCTATTTATTTTATGCACGTCTGTTACCTGGGCAAATCTATATTTATGTAGCAACTGCTGTTTTGCTTGCTAATCCGGTGATTGTGCAGTATGGGGGAAGTCGCATTATCACGTACAGATTTCCCTTATTGTAGATGCAGACATTGGCCTCTAGTTATCAACGTGTCTACTTTACCTGCCTTCGCCGGCCCAATACGCTCGCCTACCATCGCCGCCGCGGACCTGAAAAATCTCGCCAAAGTTATCAATAAAGCTGTCAAAAAGCCGCGCACCAAGTACCGGGCGATGAGCAGCGGACTGTGATAGTTATCACTCATCCGATCTCGCTGCTCTTCGGCTTTTTGACTACTTTATTGACAAGCTGTCACTAAGCACCCACACTAACTACACTGTTCTACCCCCTATACCGGCTCCCCTGGAGCCCCCCGCAACTAAATAGTTATTAACCCCTAAACCGCCGCTCCTAGACCCCGCCGCAACTCTTATAAATGTATTAACCCCTAAACCGCCGCTCCCGGACACCGCCGCCACCTATATTATACCTAGTAACCCCTATCCTGCCCCCCCCATACCGCCGCCACCTATAATAAAGTTATTAACCCCTATCCTGCGGATCCCGGACCCCGCCGCAACTAAATAAATAGTTTAACCCCTAAACTTATTAACCCCTAATCTGCCCCCCTACACCGTCGCCACCTATAATAAAGTTATTAACCCCTATCCATCCCCCCCTACACCGCCGCCACTGTAATAAAATTATTAACCCCTAAACCTAAGTCTATTTCTTTTAGCTAGGTAGTTATTAAATAGTTAATTACTATTTAATAACTATTCTAACTAGCTAAAATAAATACAAAGTTACCTGTAAAATAAATATAAATCCTAAAATAGCTACAATGTAATTATTAATTATATTGTAGCTATCTTAGGGTTTATTTTACAGGTAAGTATTTAGTTTTAAATAGGAATAATTTATTTAATGATTTCTCTTTATTTTAACTAGGTAGCTATTAAATAGTTAATAACTATTTAATAGCTATTGTACCTAGTTAAAATAAATTGAAAGTTGCCTGTAAAATAACAATAAATCCTAAGATATCTACAATATAATTTATTATTTATATTGAAGCTATATTAGGGTTTCTTTTAAAGGTAAGTATTTAGTTTTAAATAGGATTAATTTAGTTAATAAGAGAAATATTATTTAGATTTATTATTTAAGTTAGGGGGGGTTAGGGTTAGTGTTAGACCTAGGTTTAGGGGTTAATAATTTTATTACAGTGGCGGCGGTGTAGGGGGGGCAGGATAGGGGTTAATAACTTTATTATAGGTGGCGATGGTGTAGGGGGGGCAGGATAGGGGTTAATAACTTTATTATAGGTGGCGATGGTGTAGGGGGGGCAGGATAGGGGTTAATAAATTTATTATAGTGGCGGCGGTGTAGGGGGGGCAGGATAGGGGTTAATAGGTATAATGTAGGTGGCGGCGGGGTCCGAGAGCGGCGGTTTAGGGGTTAATACATATATTATAGTTGCGGTGGGCTCCGGGAGCGGCGGTTTAGGGTAATACATTTATTTAGTTGCGGCGGTGTAGGGGGCACAGATTAGGGGTGTTTAGACTCGGGGTACATTTTAGGGTGTTAGGTGCAGACAGCTCCCATAGGAATCAATGGGATGTCTGGCAGCAGCGAACATGAACTTTCGCTATGGTCAGACTCCCATTGATTCCTATGGGATCCGCCGCCTCCAGGGTGGCGGTTTGAAAACCAGGTACGCTGGGCCGGAAAAGTGCCGAGCGTACCTGCTAGTTTTTTGATAACTAGCAAAAGTAGTCAGATAGTGCCGAACTTGTGCGCGGAACATCTGGAGTGACGTAAGAATCGATCTGTGTCGGACTGAGTCCGGCGGATCGAAGCTTACGTCACTATTTTCTACTTTTGCCGGTGTCTAGGGCTTGATAACTAAGGCGAATCAGCCTCGCCACAAATACGCTGCAGAATTCCAGCGTATTTGAGGTTGACGGCTTGATAACTAGGGGCCACTGTGTGACTGGTTTATACGCACTTGCACACATATGCGCAGGAATTTTTGTTACGTGGTGCTCCGGCTCTTTTGCTTATTCGCAGTAGTGCAGAGTTTTTTTTTTCCCATCATTGTCTCCTGTTATGAGGGAATACTTTGTGCTTTTTTTTTCTGTCGACTTATTCTTCTATTTTCTTTGCTGCCTACGTTTGTCTGATTCTTTTGTCACAGCATCGCCTGGGTGAGGGGACAGTATATATTGTTCTTTGTCCACTTGTTTGTTGGGGAAATTTATTATCTCATTCCTCTGTATTTACTGCCCCAGAGAGGGCAGATGAACATTACAGATGCAGCTGGTCACCTCACATATTAGAGATGGATGTGTTTTGTATTAATGTGTGTGTGTGTGTATATGGTGTGTGTGTATATGGTGTGTGTGTGTGTATATGGTGTGTGTGTGTGTGTATATGGTGTGTGTGTGTGTGTATATGGTGTGTGTGTATATGGTGTGTGTGTGTATATGGTGTGTGTGTGTATATGGTGTGTGTGTGTATATGGTGTGTGTGTGTATATGGTGTGTGTGTGTGTGTGTATATGGTGGGTGTGTGTGTGTATATGGTGGGTGTGTGGGTGTATATGGTGGGGGTGTGGGTGTATATGGTGGGGGTGTGTGTGTATATGGTGGGGGTGTGTGTGTATATGGTGGGTGTGTGTGTGTATATGGTGGGGGTGTGTGTGTATATGGTGGGTGTGGGTGTATATGGTGGGGGTGTGTGTGTATATGGTGGGTGTGTGTATATGGTGTGGGTGTGTGTATATGGTGGGTGTGTGTGTATATGGTGTGTGTGTATATGGTGTGTGTGTGTGTATATGGTGTGTGTGTGTGTATATGGTGTGTGTGTGTGTGTGTGTATATGGTGGGTGTGTGTGTGTATATGGTGGGTGTGTGTGTATATGGTGGGTGTGTGTGTATATGGTGGGTGTGTGTGTGTGTATATGGTGGGTGTGTGTGTATATGGTGTGTGTGTGTGTGTATATGGTGGGTGTGTGTGTATATGGTGTGTGTGTGTGTATATGGTGTGTGTGTGTGTGTGTGTATGGTGTGTGTGTGTGTATATGGTGTGTGTGTGTGTGTATATGGTGTGTGTGTGTGTGTGTATATGGTGGGTGTGTGTGTATATGGTGGGTGTGTGTGTATATGGTGGGTGTGTGTGTATATGGTGGGTGTGTGTGTATATGGTGGGTGTGTGTGTGTATATGGTGGGTGTGTGTGTGTATATGGTGGGTGTGTGTGTGTATATGGTGGGTGTGTGTGTATATGGTGTGTGTGTGTGTATATGGTGTGTGTGTTTATATGGTGTGTGGGTGTGTGTATATGGTGTGTGTGTGTGTGTTTATATGGTGTGTGTGTGTGTTTATATGGTGTGTGTGTGTGTGTATATGGTGTGTGTGTGTATATGGTGTGTGTGTATATGGTGTGTGTGTGTGTGTGTGTGTATATGGTGTGTGTGTGTGTATATGGTGGGTGTGTGTATATGGTGGGTGTGTGTATATGGTGGGTGTGTGTGTGTATATGGTGGGTGTGT